>NC_084578.2:192500-257500 GCF_033978685.3 Nerophis lumbriciformis | reverse complement strand
GTTACCTTAACATACTCCGAGGTCACATTGTTAACCCTGTGGAACTCCACATGTTTCCTTAACATACTGTGAGGTCACATTGTTAACCCTGTGGAACTCCACATGTTACCTTAACATACTGTGAGGTCACATTGTTAACCCTGTGGAACTCCACATGTTACCTTAACATACTCCGAGGTCACATTGTTATGGGAGCCAGAGCCCGAATTCAAACTTCTTGTCAATTTTGTTGAGGGGCAAGTTGATCAGTTGCATTGTATAGATTTTGGAGAGCAGAGCAAAAAGAGGTTTGGACAAGACCAAGCAGCACATCAGGATGGATGAGGGAGAGGGAAGTGTCTGCCTTTGATGAGAGCATCATTTTTAGTCAGCAGAATGTTGGAAGAGACCATCTGTTTGTAGGTTCATGTTCTTACAAATCATCTTGTCCTACTCGCAGGTCACTTTCGTCCCGAGTTCATCCGGCCGCTGCCACCTCTGCACGTGTGTGAGGACGAGCTGGCCTGGCTCAACCCCAGCGAGCCGGACCACAGCGTGCAGTGGGACCGCTCCATGTGCGTGAAGAACAGCACGGGCGTGGAGATCAAGCGCCTGATGTCCAAGGCCTTCAAGAGTCCGCTGTCAGCACAACAGCAGTCGCAGGTGAGCCGTCCTCGCCGTCCTCGCTCTTTGCTCCCACGACCTCCCCTCTGTGTGGCCCCGCAGCTGCTGGCCGAGCTGGAGAAGGACCCCAAGCTGGTCTACCACATCGGCCTGGCGCCCGCCAAGCTACCTGACCTTGTGGAGAACAACCCTCTGGTGGCCATCGAGATGTTGCTGAAGTTGATGCAGAGCAGCCAGATCACCGAGTACTTCTCTGTGCTGGTCAACATGGACATGTCTCTGCACTCCATGGAGGTGGTCAACAGGTACGCTGCCATCTGTCTCTCTGTCCTCCTCCGAGGATGACCACGTGGCTGGTCAACAGGTACGCTGCCATCTTTGTCAATGTCCTCCTAAGATCACATGACCTCCTAGACTGACCACGCAGGTGGTCTACTCTTGTAGGTGTCACATGACCTAGGCTGATCACACAGGTGGTCAACTGGTGTAGATGTCACATGACCTCCTAGACTGACCACACAGGTGGTCTACTCTTGTAGGTGTCACATGACCTCCTAGGCTGACCACACAGGTGGTCAACTGGTGTAGATGTCACATGACCTCCTAGGCTGACCACGCAGGTGGTCTACTCTTGTAGGTGTCACATGACCTCCTAGGCTGACCACACAGGTGGTCAACTGGTGTAGATGTCACATGACCTCCTAGGCTGACCACACAGGTGGTCTACTATTGTAGGTGTCACATGACCTAGGCTGATCACACAGGTGGTCAACTGGTGTAGATGTCACATGACCTCCTAGACTGACCACACAGGTGGTCTACTCTTGTAGGTGTCACATGACCTCCTAGGCTGACCACACAGGTGGTCAACTGGTGTAGATGTCACATGACCTCCTAGGCTGACCACGCAGGAGGTCAACTGGTGTAACTGTCACATGACCTCCTAGGCTGACGGCTGACCACACAGGAGTTTAACTGGTGTAAATGTCACATGACCTCCTAGACTGACCACACAGGTGGTCAACTGGTGTAACTGTCACATGACCTCCTAGGCTGACCACGCAGGAGGTCAACTGGTGTAACTGTCACATGACCTCCTAGGCTGATTACGCAGGAGGTCAACTGGTGTAACTGTCACATGACCCCTAGACTGACCACGCAGGAGGTCAACTGGTGTAACTGTCACATGACCTCCTACGCTGATTACGCAGGAGGTTAACTGGTGTAACTGTCACATGACCTCCTAGACTGACCACGCAGGAGGTCAACTGGTGTAACTGTCACATGACCTCCTAGACTGACCATGCAGGAGGTCAACTGGTGTAACTGTCACATGACCTCCTAGACTGACCATGCAGGAGGTCAACTGGTGTAACTGTCACATGACCTCCTAGACTGACCATGCAGGAGGTCAACTGGTGTAACTGTCACATGACCTCCTAGACTGACCATGCAGGAGGTCAACTGGTGTAACTGTCACATGACCTCCTAGACTGACCACGCAGGAGGTCAACTGGTGTAACTGTCACATGACCTCCTAGACTGACCACGCAGGAGGTCAACTGGTGTAACTGTCACATGACCCCTAGGCTGACCACGGCGGTGGACTTGCCTCCAGAGTTCATCCACCTGTACATCTCCAACTGCATCTCCACCTGTGAGCAGATCAAAGACAAATACATGCAGGTGAGGCTGGCTGTGTTGGGGTCAAAGGTGAGATGATGTCATTGTTGTGGCTCCTCCCACAGAACCGGCTGGTGCGCCTGGTGTGCGTCTTCCTGCAGTCCCTAATCAGGAACAAGATCATCAACGTGCAGGACCTCTTCATCGAGGTGCAGGCCTTCTGCATCGAGTTCAGTCGCATCCGCGAGGCTGCCGGACTCTTCCGCCTGCTCAAGAGCCTGGACACTGGCGACACCCCCACCAAGTGAGAGGGCGGGGCTTACACAAGCAATGTAAATATTTGCTCATCCCCAATAAACTTCCTTTTTCTGCCACTCTAGTTCACTTTCATAACTAGTACTGCTCCTCCTGTCAACTTGAATTACTAGTACTCCTGCTCGTGTCAACTGTCATAACTAGTACTGCTGCATGTGACAACTTGTATTACTAGTACTCCTGCTCGTGTCAACTGTCATAACTAGTACTGCTGCTTGTGACAACTTGTATTACTAGTACTCCTGCTCGTGTCAACTGTCATAACTAGTACTGCTGCTTGTGACAACCTGTATTACTAGTAGGGATGATGTTCGAAAACCGGTTCTCCCGATTGTTCGATAAGAAAAGAACCGATTCCATGGATTGGAATCCCTATTTGAGAAACGGTTCCTGTTATCGAAGCCACTATAGTAAAGACAAATATTTGGTTCTTTATTGGAATCCCTGGGAAGGAATTGTCCTGTAGCACGTCACAGGAAATGACGTAGCTCAGTCATTGGGCGGCAGATACAGAAGCAGCAACAACAATGGACGGGAAAAAACGCTCCAAGGCATGGCTTCACTTTACTAAGAAATACGAGGAGGAAACGGCTATCTGCAATTACTGTCAGGCTTCACTTTCCTGTAAGGGGAGCAGTACAAGAAATATGTTAACATAACCTGAAGGTTAAAGAAGCAGCGAGAGAGATGACGAAGCACGCCCCTCTTCCTCTGCTTCAACCTGCAGTCCCAGGCATGGCTTCACTTTACTAAGAAATACGAGGAGGAAACGGCTATCTGCAATTATTGCCAGGCTTCGTTTTCATGTAAGGGGGGAAGTACAACAAGCATGTTGAAACATGTTCAGGCCGTACATAACCTGAAGGTTAGAGAAAGGTGTCGTGGAGAAGCAGCGACAGAGATGAGAAGGACGCCCCTCTTCCTCTGCTTCAACCTGCAGCGCCAATTCCAGTGATCGTGCTGGTGAGTAACTAACGTTAACTGTTGCCGGTTAATTTGCATATCTGCTCACTCGTAGCCTTTAGGCTAAAATAACGCTACCTCTTATGTCAACCAGGACTTCAGTAATGTTAGCTAGACTAACGTTACCTAAGCATAGTCAGTGGCTAACGGTAACGTTAACGATAGCCTTTTTGTATGTCTGATAACGTTAACGCTATCTTGTAGCCTACACCACTCCAGAGTTTGCAGGTCTGTCTAATAAACTAGTGCTTTCTTTATTTCTTTAGTTTATTTCGTACATGAACACACTTACAGCATAACACATCACAGTTTCACTTTACATCATGTCCGAAAAGGAGTAGGAAGAAGTAAAGCTTATTTAATCCTACCCCTTTCCCACTTCAGAGCGTTTACAAATATACAGGTAAAAGCCAGTAAATTAGAATATTTTGAAAAACTTGATTTATTTCAGTAATTGCATTCAAAAGGTGTAACTTGTACATTATATTTATTCATTGCACACAGACTGATGCATTCAAATGTTTATTTCATTTAATTTTGATGATTTGAAGTGGCAACAAATGAAAATCCAAAATTCCGTGTGTCACAAAATTAGAATATTACTTAAGGCTAATACAAAAAAGGGATTTTTAGAAATGTTGGCCAACTGAAAAGTATGAAAATGAAAAATATGAGCATGTACAATACTCAATACTTGGTTGGAGCTCCTTTTGCCTCAATTACTGCGTTAATGCGGCGTGGCATGGAGTCGATGAGTTTCTGGCACTGCTCAGGTGTTATGAGAGCCCAGGTTGCTCTGATAGTGGCCTTCAACTCTTCTGCGTTTTTGGCTCTGGCATTCTGCATCTTCCTTTTCACAATACCCCACAGATTTTCTATGGGGCTAAGGTCAGGGGAGTTGGCGGGCCAATTTAGAACAGAAATACCATGGTCCGTAAACCAGGCACGGGTAGATTTTGCGCTGTGTGCAGGCGCCAAGTCCTGTTGGAACTTGAAATCTCCATCTCCATAGAGCAGGTCAGCAGCAGGAAGAATGAAGTGCTCTAAAACTTGCTGGTAGACGGCTGCGTTGACCCTGGATCTCAGGAAACAGTGGACCGACACCAGCAGATGACATGGCACCCCAAACCATCACCCAACCATGCAAATTTTGCATTTCCTTTGGAAATCGAGGTCCCAGAGTCTGGAGGAAGACAGGAGAGGCACAGGATCCACGTTGCCTGAAGTCTAGTGTAAAGTTTCCACCATCAGTGATGGTTTGGGGTGCCATGTCATCTGCTGGTGTCGGTCCACTCTGTTTCCTGAGATCCAGGGTCAACGCAGCCGTCTACCAGCAAGTTTTAGAGCACTTCATGCTTCCTGCTGCTGACCTGCTCTATGGAGATGGAGATTTCAAGTTCCAACAGGACTTGGCGCCTGCACACAGCGCAAAATCTACCCGTGCCTGGTTTACGGACCATGCTATTTCTGTTCTAAATTGGCCCGCCAACTCCCCTGACCTTAGCCCCATAGAAAATCTGTGGGGTATTGTGAAAAGGAAGATGCAGAATGCCAGACCCAAAAACGCAGAAGAGTTGAAGGCCACTATCAGAGCAACCTGGGCTCTCATAACACCTGAGCAGTGCCAGAAACTCATCGACTCCATGCCACGCCGCATTAACGCAGTAATTGAGGCAAAAGGAGCTCCAACCAAGTATTGAGTATTGTACATGCTCATATTTTTCATTTTCATACTTTTCAGTTGGCCAACATTTCTAAAAATCCCTTTTTTGTATTAGCCTTAAGTAATATTCTAATTTTGTGACACACGGAATTTTGGATTTTCATTTGTTGCCACTTCAAATCATCAAAATTAAATGAAATAAACATTTGAATGCATCAGTCTGTGTGCAATGAATAAATATAATGTACAAGTTACACCCTTTGAATGCAATTACTGAAATAAATCAAGTTTTTCAAAATATTCTAATTTACTGGCTTTTACCTGTATACATCATTTACTGACCTTTTTATTTCTGTCTTGCCTCTTGGTGAGGGCGGTAACGCCTTCACCACTGCTTTCTCTGCTCCCTCCTTCCCTGCTTGCTTTCTTCGTTTTGTCTTGTCTGAACTTATGTTTATGTGTGCTATGCTATGTGAGGTTTTTTCCTTGGACTCAGTCTGGACCCCTCCCACGGGTCCAGCCTTAGTCTGATATTTTTTTTACTCTTCCCCTCTTTCCCAATGTCACCTTTTCCCCACCTTTTTTAAGGAGCGCTGTAAGTGGCTGATTCGTTGGCGGTCCCGTCTTGTCCCCCTGTAACATATGTCTGCTCTTAGTGGGACTGTGCCCAAAATGACATTTCACTTCTTATATGTCTTGTACATGTTAAAGAATGGACAATAATAAAGCATCTTGAATCTTATAATAAAATAACATCTGTGAATTAGTATATACAACAGTTTTGTAATATGTAATTAATTAATTAATTCAGTCATTATTAATATACTGAGATGAAGAATATCTTATTTTCAATAAGGTTGAAAGTATTTCTCATAATTCTTCTTTGTACTTTGTAAGCACTATTTGAACAACCTCTTAAAGTGGATCATATCCGTACAATGTTTAACTTCATTACTTAATCCATTCCATCATTTAATTCCACATACTAATGCTAAAGACTTAATAACAGACACACCCTAGTCTTCACATTCAGCTAATTTCCCCCCTAATTCGATGCGGTGTCTGTCCCTCATTTTCCCTCCAGGACAAGGACGTGCAGTCATTCCTGGAGGAGGCCTCACTGATGGGTCCCAGAAGAATGTTCCAATAGCAGCAGAAGTGCACTTTTTGGAAAGATTATTTTCAGTTTTGTGCCCAAGGGACTGATTTTATTTAACACTGTATTATTATTTATACACCTATCGTGATCACAGAGACAGGTTGTTTTTGTGTTACTGTATATATTTGTTTTTATGAAAAATCCCACTTAATATACTTTCGGTAACAGCAGTCAATATTTTTTTTTTTTTTTTTTTTTTTTTTTTTTAGGGGGGTGACAACAGTCTATATGTATTTATTTATTTATTTTTCTTATCAAATAAAAGTGAGCTTTTGTTAAACCAAATATTGTGTGTTTTTATTCCATTAGAATCAGAAGAGTTTTTATTGCCATTGTTTGAGAACGGGTTCACAAACTAGGAATTTTACTTGGCGCAATCGTGCAACACAAAACACATAACACAGAATAGAATAACATGAGCTGTAACTGAGCTATCAGATCTTGTTATTGTTCATGTGTCTGATGGCCGAGGGGAAAAAACTGTTCAGGTGGCGGGAGGTGTGGGTCTGAATGGACCGTAGTCTCCTGCCTGAGGGGAGAGGGGAGAAGAGTCAGCTGTGATCCGACCCACACGCCTCCTGGTCCTGGAGGAGAAGAGGTCCTGGAGGGGTGGGAGTTTGCAGCCAATCACCTTCTCAGCAGCACGTACCATGCGCTGCAGTCCATGCTTGTCCCGGACTGTGGCGCCGGGGAACCACACGGTGATGGAGGAGGTGAGGATGGACTCCATGATTGCTGAGTAGAACTGCACCAGCATCTTGGTCGGCACCTTCAGTTTTTTCAGCTGCCGCAGGAAGTACATCCTCTGCTGGGCCTTCTTGATGAGGGAGCTGATGGTCGGCTCCCACTTGAGGTCCTGGGTGATGGTGGTGCCCAAGAAACGGATGGAGTCCACAATGGAGGTAGGGGGTGGGAGAGTCAATCAGGGTGAAGAGGGATATACAACAACCTATCTGGATTCGATAAGAGAATCGATAAGAGGATTTGATAATGGGCTCAAACTCAATCATTTCTTATCAAACATCATCCCAACCGGTGAGTAACTAACGTTATGCTTCATTTCCATATCTGCTCACTTGTAGCCTTTAGGCTAAAATAAGGTTATCTCTTATGTCAACCAGGACTGCAGTATTGTTAACTAGACTAACGTTACCTAAGTATAGTCAGTAGCTAACGTTAATGTTAACGTTAGCCTTTTTGTGTCTGATAACGTTAACGCTATCTTGTAGCCTACACCACTCCAGAGTTTGCAGGTTTGTCTAATAAACTAGTGCTTGCAAGATGTGAATGAAGATAATGGTAACATTATCCTATTTCAGATGATGACAGCCTAAGTGACCAGGGCAGTGTTTGTTAACCCATTGACCATGGCCAGGTATAACCATTGACCATGGCCAGGTATAACCATTGACCATGGCCAGGTATAACCATTGACCATGGCCAGGTATAACCATTGACCATGGCCAGGTATAACCATTGACCATGGCCAGGCATAACCATTGACCATGGCCAGGTATAACCATTGACCATGGCCAGGTATAACCATTGACCATGGCCAGGTATAACCATTGACCATGGCCAGGCATAACCATTGACCATGGCCAGGTATAACCATTGACCATGGCCAGGTATAACCATTGACCATGGCCAGGTGAAACCATTGACCATGGCCAGGCGTAACCATTGACCATGGCCAGGCGTAACCATTGACCATGGCCAGGCGTAACCATTGACCATGGCCAGGCGTAACCATTGACCATGGCCAGGCGTAACCATTGACCATGGCCAGGCGTAACCATTGACCATGGCCAGGCGTAACCATTGACCATGGCCAGGCGTAACCATTGACCATGGCCAGGCGTAACCATTGACCATGGCCAGGCGTAACCATTGACCATGGCCAGGCGTAACCATTGACCATGGCCAGGCGTAACCATTGACCATGGCCAGGCGTAACCATTGACCATGGCCAGGCGTAACCATTGACCATGGCCAGGCGTAACCATTGACCATGGCCAGGCGTAACCATTGACCATGGCCAGGCGTAACCATTGACCATGGCCAGGCGTAACCATTGACCATGGCCAGGCATAACCATTGACCATGGCCAGGCATAACCATTGACCATGGCCAGGTATAACCATTGACCATGGCCAGGTATAACCATTGACCATGGCCAGGCATAACCATTGACCATGGCCAGGCATAACCATTGACCATGGCCAGGTATAACCATTGACCATGGCCAGGCATAACCATTGACCATGGCCAGGTATAACCATTGACCATGGCCAGGCATAACCATTGACCATGGCCAGGTATAACCATTGACCATGGCCAGGCGTAACCATTGACCATGGCCAGGCGTAACCATTGACCATGGCCAGGCGTAACCATTGACCATGGCCAGGCGTAACCATTGACCATGGCCAGGCGTAACCATTGACCATGGCCAGGCGTAACCATTGACCATGGCCAGGCGTAACCATTGACCATGGCCAGGCGTAACCATTGACCATGGCCAGGCGTAACCATTGACCATGGCCAGGCGTAACCATTGACCATGGCCAGGCGTAACCATTGACCATGGCCAGGCGTAACCATTGACCATGGCCAGGCGTAACCATTGACCATGGCCAGGCGTAACCATTGACCATGGCCAGGCGTAACCATTGACCATGGCCAGGCGTAACCATTGACCATGGCCAGGCATAACCATTGACCATGGCCAGGTATAACCATTGACCATGGCCAGGCGTAACCATTGACCATGGCCAGGCGTAACCATTGACCATGGCCAGGCATAACCATTGACCATGGCCAGGCGTAACCATTGACCATGGCCAGGCGTAACCATTGACCATGGCCAGGCGTAACCATTGACCATGGCCAGGCGTAACCATTGACCATGGCCAGGCGTAACCATTGACCATGGCCAGGTATAACCATTGACCATGGCCAGGCATAACCATTGACCATGGCCAGGCATAACCATTGACCATGGCCAGGCATAACCATTGACCATGGCCAGGCATAACCATTGACCATGGCCAGGTATAACCATTGACCATGGCCAGGTATAACCATTGACCATGGCCAGGTATAACCATTGACCATGGCCAGGCATAACCATTGACCATGGCCAGGTATAACCATTGACCATGGCCAGGTATAACCATTGACCATGGCCAGGTGTAACCATTGACCATGGCCAGGCATAACCATTGACCATGGCCAGGTATAACCATTGACCATGGCCAGGTATAACCATTGACCATGGCCAGGCATAACCATTGACCATGGCCAGGTGTAACCATTGACCATGGCCAGGTATAACCATTGACCATGGCCAGGTATAACGCAGAGCGCAGCAAGATGAGTAACAACTTTACTCGCAAGCTAACGAGAATGATGGTGAAAAATCTTCTCCCCTTCAACTTGGTGAACACAGTACTTGTGAATACAAGTCGGTTAATAATTGTATTTTGCTGACATGTAATGGAGCAAAAAGTAAACACCACCATTACTCTTGAGATTTGTTTCAAATGTAAAGTGCTGTACAATACAAATGAATGCAGGATTTTCCCTGCATTCATTTTTCCTAGGTGGCCCACTTAAAGGGGCACCAACAGTCAATATTTATTTATTTATTTTATTTAGAACAATGTTTGGGTAACAACAATCAATATTTATTTATTTATTTTTTATTTTTTATTAAAAAATAAAAGTGAGCTTTTGTCAAACCAAGTATTGTGTGTTTTTTTCCATATACAACAACCTATCTGCATTCGATAAGAGAATCTATAAGGAATCGGTTTGATAAGAGGATTCAATAATGGCATTGAAATCGATAATTTCTTAACAAACATCATCCCTAATTACTAGTACTCCTGCTTGTGTCAACTTGTATTACTAGTACTCCTGCTCATGTCAACTTATTACTAGTACTCCTGCTCGTGTCAACTTATTACTAGTACTCCTGCTTGTGTCAACTTGTATTACTAGTACTCCTGCTCATGTCAACTTATTACTAGTACTCCTGCTCGTGTCAACTTTTATTACTAGTACTCCTGCTCATGTCAACTTATTACTAGTACTCCTGCTTGTTTCAACTTGTATTACTAGTACTCCTGCTCATGTCAACGTATTACTAGTACTCCTGCTCGTGTCAACTTATTACTAGTACTCCTGCTTGTGTCAACTTTTATTACTAGTACTCCTGCTCATGTCAACTTGTATTACTAGGACTCCTGCTCATGTCAACTTATTACCAGTAGTCCTGCTCGTGTCAACTTGTATAACTAATACTCCTGCTCGTGTCAACTTTTTACCAGTACTCCTGCTTGTCTGTCATAACTAGTACTGCTGCTTGTGACAACTTGTATTACTAGTGTAGTGGACTTTCTAACCTTTGTACCATTTCTATTTTGTTGTTTGTCAAAATCCGAGAGAGCGAGGTCAAAATGCATTAGGGAGGACATGACATGACATGGCAGGGCGAGTCGCCCTGACATTGTACTTGTTATCTTGGTTGTTTGTTATACTGGCCTTTGACCCACCAGGAAGCGTATAAATAACCAGGTTGGACCAAGTCTGGTGTGCGCTCTTTCTTTGATTCCTGCACGAGGGCGCATCATCCAACGTCTCCGGAGTCACTCTCTGTCTGCATGGCAACCCAATCCAACCTTGTACCATTTGATTATGATGAAATAAAACTCTTGTGATAAATTCTCTTTTGTTCCTGTTTAAGATTTGGACTTTCCACTACATAAAATTGGCGTCACAAACAGGATGGGTTAGAACGCTGCGGTCGACATCCGGACTCCCGGTCTCTCAAGGCAGACAGAGTTGCACTGCGCGCATAAGGTAAGCAATTTTGCTTAATGTGTAAACGCTGTCTGTCTGGAGATGGTCGGGACTGGTAAGACTAATTGCTGAACCTATTGTTGATAAAAAATGGGTTTAGTCAAGTTCTCCAAAAACAACCTGGAATGGGGTATGTATGGTTGGCTTGGGTTGCTATATATGTGATTATATTATTTATTATTAGCCTTTATTTAACCAGGTAAAATCCCATTGAGATCAAAGATCTCTTTTCCAAGGGAGACCTGGCCAAGAGGGCAGCAGCAAGGTTACATTAAAAACAGTAAACAAATACATAAAACATGACATTTACAACATTAAAACTTGCTGACATGACACATGTGCATACAGACAAGGTAGACTGCAGTCCTTTCACAGAAGCTTTAAAGTCATTCAATGTAACTAGGGTTTGAAGTTTAATGTTCCATTGTAGGTTATTCCAAGCCTTCGCTGCTGAAAACCTAAATGCTTTCTTGCCCAGTTCAGTCTGTGTGTTTGTTTGAACATTAACATGAATTATCTGTGAATAAAGAAAACTTGTGATTTTTTGTTTTAATAAAAGGGTAACGTTAATAGAATTGTGATAAGGTGGTTCAGGAGTGTTTAGCACAGACTATTTGAGGCAAATACATTTTTTCACCTCTTCTTCTTCTTCTGCAAGTACACCAGGTTAGCAGTTTGGATACAGCTAAATTAAGGGCATTTTAACTAGCTGGGTGGTACATTTGACTATTAAAACAAATGTGTTGAGAAGTCTGTTTGAATGTGCGACACATCTGTTTTTGTGGAGCTGCAGCCGGTAAAGGCCCCATTTTAGTGACCTCTTAGCAGAGGTGTGAACTCAAGTCACATGACTTGGACTCGAGTCAGACTCGAGTCATGAATTTGATGACTTTAGACTGGACTTGACAAAATGTAAAAAGACTTGCAACTCGCCTTAGACTTTAACATCAATGACTTGTGACTTCACTTGGACTTGAGCCTTTTAAATTGACATGACTTGACATGACTTGCTACTTTCCCCAAAACCCAAAGATGAAAAAGTTATTCGGGAGCGCTCCGTATTTTTCATTGTGTACTTGTCTATCAGCGTTGCGTGTGTCAGCTGGTGTGCTCTCAGTACAACAGCCAATCAAATTAGATCTACTTTGTTTTCATCACACAGCATTCATCCAATCAAATTGCAGGACAACCAACGAAGAAGACGTGTCCAAACCACACGCCAGTGAACAAAAAATGATACCTAAAATCATTTTGTTTGGGTATAAAAATTACGAGGTGGTCAACACAAAACGGTTTGCAGTATGCAACACATGCGGTTCCAAAATGACTGATGGAGAGGCAACAACTTCCAACTTCGTCCGGCATTTGAAGTTGCACAAAGAAGGGTAAGTTTTGAATGTAAGATAACGTTTATTGGCTAAGTAACGTGACTTTTATTTGCTGTGTAGTTAAATCAGTGAGGCTGTAAACTCACTGCTAACGTTATAACGTTATTGCAAACACGGGAATCTGTTGCAGTTCACTACCTTATTCATACTTTTTGTTCAGTGATTTTTTTTAAGCAGGGTTACGTTAGTCAATATATCACACGTAACGTTAGACGGCGGTCAGCAGCACCGCGTATTTTAGCCACCTAAAAAAAGACAAAAATAGTCAAATAAAGGTCAGTAAAAATGTATACTTTTTTATGAATATGTGTACCGTTTTAGCTAGCTTTCTGACATACTGTTGGTTGTTTACCTCAGTGGTCCCCAACCACCGGGCCGCGGCCCGGTACTGGTCCGTGGATCGATTGGTATCGGGCCGCCCGAGAAGGAATTTTTTTTCTTTTCTTTTTTTAATTAAATCAACATAAAAAACACAAGATACACTTACAAGTAGTGCACCAACCCAAAACAACTCTCTCCCCCCTTTTGTTCTGGGCATTGAACATGAAGACTCTTCCTTCACTGTTCCGAGTGGCCATGAGAGTCTTGGCAGTGCCTGCCTCCAGTGCTCCAGCAGGAGCGAGTTTTCAGCCATGGTGGCATCATACTACGCCCCCATCGTGCACAAATGACTGACAGACTCTTGGCTAATTTGGTCTTTTGCAAATGCAATGCAGCATAGGGCCCTGACATATAAAAAGTACAACTTTTTTGTTATGTTCACGTATATGTCATGTTTTTTCAATGTTAACACTTTTGTACAAATAAGTACATTTGCACTTTATTTTTCAATGTGTTTGTTCTGTAAAGGAATGAGTTAATGTTTAAAATGACTGGTTAATAGTGCTATTATAAAGTGCAATGTCAGCACAATTTTCTTTCCTGCAATTTAAAATGCACTTGTTTTAATAAATAAATACAGCGTTTGAAAAGCATACACAATCTGTGTTAATATATTAGTCTGTGGTTAAAAGGACTTGAAAGGACTCGAAACTCAAAATGCAGGACTTAGGACTTGACTTGAGACTTTCCAGTCTTGACTTTGGACTTGACTCGGGGCTTGCCTGTCTTGACTCGGGACTTGACTCGGACTTGAGGGCAAAGACTTGAGACTTACTTGTGACTTGCAAAACAATGACTTGGTCCCACCTCTGCCTCTTAGTGACTCCGGTAAAGGAGATGGACTGAGCTGATATTTGTCACGACGTTTTGATCAGGGTGCTGCAGATAAACAGATGGAGATCACGCTCCATACAGTTGAGTTTTGGTGAAGCTGTTTTGGAACTGACCATACATGATGGCTGTAGATTTGTCGGCTGATGACCAGTGATTCTCTGGCGCCTTTAGGCTGATTTCCGTGTTGGTCGGGGTGTTAACTTCGGGTCTGCTCCGCTTGGCGGGTTCATCGCCGTCTACGAGTAGAAGTGGGCTGCGTTCGAGATATAAGACGGCCGTTCCACAAAAAGTACACGTGTATAATTGTTATTAGTGTCCGGACTGGGGTGGGTTCTATTTTGTTAATGTGTGTGTGTATTGGTGAATGTTGAAAAGTGTGTTGGATGTGGAGTGATTCATTTTTTTTGGTGGTTGATCGCTGCAAGTTTGTTTGTTTAAATGTGTATCTTTCCAGGTACAAATTGTGTAAAAGCCTCAAGGTTTGAATATAAAAGAGGTTCAGATAAAAATAGGTTCAAATAAAAACAAGTGAAATATTAAATATTGGACACTGGCAGGTGAAAGATTCCAAAAAGATGATAGAGGTGAGGAGTGAGAGAAAAGTAAAAATAGATAAAGAAATGAAAAGAAATCAATAAGAATAATTAAATGCAAAATGGAATAAACTAATGCGTACGCCAGATAATGTGGGGGTATTGAAATAAGATATGAAGAAAATGTGGACTGAAGATATACATATACGTATTTATATATATATATATATATATATATATATATATATATATAGTGTTCTCATGAGGGACCCAATGATGATAAATAAATATATATAATTAAAATATTGGAACAAATAAGATCCTAGATTAATAACTATAATAAGAGTCAATATGTATAGCATGATAAAGTGATATAAAATAAGTTATATGTTTAGAGGCTGAGGAAAAAAAGGGGGGGGAAACGCTCGCCTTATCTCTTAACACACAACTTTGTGTGTGTGTGTGACTGGAGCCTAACACACTGTGTGTGTGTGTGTGTGTGTGTGTGTGTGTGTGTGTGTGTGTGTGTGTGTGTGTGTGTGTGTGTGTGTGCAGGGAGGTCATGGAGTTTTGACCCCATGGTTAGAATTGGGTGTTTTATTGACATAAACACATGTGGACTTAACGTTCTTAAGGACCTCTGGAGATCTGGCTTTTACGGCATGGTAATAAATGAACAAGAATAAATGCATGCTTTTATTTTGTCAATTGTTACACATGATAGGAATTATTGCAAATATATATATACAATTTTTAGTTGATTTTCAATTGTACTTAAAATACATGAAGTAGTACGTATAATCTTTAAATTAGTAGTATTGATTTAACGTTTACTAGGACAATTAATGCTGTGGTTTTAAAGGTCATATGCACAATTGGACCAAGCAGGAGGATACAAACAAGGCTGGTGACAGAGCAGCAAGGAAACAACTCCTCAATTTACAGATCGCTGAAACTAAAATGTCAAAAGAAACGAAAGGTCAAAAATCAGCTAAAGTATATTCAGCAGTGGGTGAACTTGCTTTTGAGCTCCAACAGACAGAGGGAAGAATCCTCAACAAACGTGAAATTAGACCCTCAAACTCGGGTGGTGGACGCGGTGCTTCATGGTCAGTCAAGAGTGGAAACTGTTTTGCATGCGACCAGCCAGGTCACTGGTCATGTGACTGTTTCAACTTCTCTAAACAAGACAGCTTACGATTTGCAGCCAAAACATCATACAGGCGTGGCAAAGGACGCCCACAGCAGGAAATACAGACAGTCCCCCTGCTGGACATAAGTGTCAAAGGCAAAGGACGCCCACAGCAGGGGCCCCAGCAGGAAATCCAGACAGTCCCCCTGCTGGACATAAGTGTCAAAGGCAAAGGACGCCCACAGCAGGGGCCCCAGCAGGAAATCCAGACAGTCCCCCTGCTGGACATACTAAGTGTCAACAGACAATGTTATCAGTTCATGTTTGACACTGGTGCCACACACTCATTTTTGAATGAGGTGGTTCCAAAGAAACTGTGTGCTTCCTTTTTTTGAAGGTGGAAGGCTTCGCTGTGATCACAAGAAAGATACCTGTCACCAAACCACTTCCGGTTCAGATTGCTGGACACTCATTGAAGTGTCCCTTCGTGGTCGACCTGCACACACCTTGCCTGCTTGGTAATGACCTGCTTTACAAACTATACCCTGACATTCAATATCGCACAGAAGGAACCTTCCTGGTGTTACCTGACAGCATAACCATCAAACTGCAACACCACTACTCCATGAGCATGAGCTCATACCACAGCCTGAAGCACCAGAAATGGCTGACATCTACTGGGTACGCCTCCTCCCAGGAACGAGTGAAGGACAAGGACTGATCCAACTGTTCCATCAGTGAAAGCCCTGGCTGACTGAGCTGCGTCCGTGTGAACCTACCACCACCTGACCTGCCACATGTATGATCACCAGTTAGACCACTCATACTAGGAGCCCTTTGACTCCTATATATGTTGGAACTCAAGGTGTGGCCGCTCATGTTGACCTATCCTTACAACAACTAGCATGGTATAAGATGGACACAATTGCCGTCCCACATTGTTCCCTTGCTCTCTGTCCCGCCTACGAAACCAAAGACTTCGGTGGAATGATGAAACAGGGGGTAGCTGCCGCTGATTGAACCGACACGTAAATACCACATTTTCAATTGTTTGGGTTGTCTGTTGAAAACATAGCTATGGGCTGCAATGTGGACACTCCTGCTGTAGGCTACGAGGAGCTAGCAGCTGAGCTAAAACAACACATTTAATCATATCAAATAATTATAGTTGCTTATTACTTCCACAAAAGGAGTCCAATCTCCCTTCTATCGGAGTCACTAAGAAGGTCACTAAAAATGGGCCTTTACCGCTGCAGCTCCACAAAAACAAATGTGTCACATTCACAGACTTATCAACAATTTTTTATAATCAAATGTACCACCAGCTAGTTAAAATGCCCTTACTTTAGCTGTATCCAAACTGTGCTAACCTGGTGTACTTGCAGAAGAAGAAGAAGAGGTGAACAAATGTATTTGCCTCAAATAGTCTGTGCTAAACACTCCTGAACCACCTTATCACAATTCTATTAACAGTTAGCCTTTTATTAAAACCAAAAAAATGACAAGTTTTCTTTCTTCCCAGATGATTAATGTTAATGTTCAAACAAACACACAGACAATATAATCACATATATAGCAACCCAAGCCAACCATATCGCAGGTTGTTTTTGGACAACTTGACCAAACCCACTTTTTATCAAAATATGTTTAGCAATTAGTCTTACTAGTCCCGACCATCTCCAGACAGACAGCGTTTACACATTAAGCAAAATTGTAGTGCAACTCTGTCTGCTCTGAGAGACCGAGAGTGGATGTGGACCGCAGCTTTCTAACCCATCCTGTTCGTGACACCAATTTTATGTGGTGGAAATGTCGGAATCTTAAACAGGAACAAAAGAAAATTTGTTACAACAGTTTTATTTCCTCATAATCAGATGGTACAAGGTTGGATTGGGTTGCCATGATTACAGACGTCTCCGGGGACGTTGGATGATGCGCTCTCGTGAACGAGCGCACACACACCAGACTTGGTCCAACGTGGTTAAATATTATGGACTACAATTCATCAAACATGGTGTTCAGACTTTTATTTGACAAACTCAAGGAGAATGAGATCAAATGTTGGTGAAAAGTCTAACAAAAATGAACATTTTTGGTATTGGGAGTTTTTTTTTTGTAAAGCAGTAGATGTTTTCTATGTATGACATTTACATGTATCAGGTATGACATCATCATGCAGGTATGACATGATATCAGGTATGACATCATCATGCATCTATGGCATGGTATATGTGATATGACATGATCATGCAGGTATGACATGGTATATGAGATATGATATGGTATGAGATATGACATCATGCATCTATAACATGTTATATGACATCATGCAGGTATGACATGGTATATGATATATGACATGATCATGCAAGTATGACATGATCATGCAGGTATAACATGGTATAGGAGATATGACATCATGCATCTATGACATGTTATATGAGATATGACATGATCATGTAGGCATGACATGGTATATGAGATATGACATGGTATGAGATATGACATCATCATGCATCCATGACATGGTAATGAGATATGACATCATGCAGGTATGACATGGTATATGAGATATGACATGCAGGTATGACATGGTATATGAGATATGACATGATCATGCAGGTATGACATGGTATATGAGATATGACATGATCATGCAGGTATGGCATGGTATATGAGATATGACATGATCATGCAGGTATGGCATGGTATATGAGATATGACATGATCATGCAGATATGACATGGTATATGAGATATGACATGATCATGCAGATATGACATGGTATATGATCATATGTGCTTCATGGCGCGAGCCATCAGGCAGGCAAACACAGTCATCACCATCTTGGACTTGACTTCCACTAAGTCCTCAGGCAGCGCGTACACACGGGCGCCAATCTTCCTCGCCATGGAGATGGCATACCTGCAACATCATCATCATCATGCACATCATCATCATCATTATGCACATCATCAACATGTACATCATCATCATGCACATCATCATTATCATGTACATCATCATTGTGACACCCGCATTTCAGGCTCTGGAAACATTGTGTGGAAACGCTCCCCACCCACACTGCTTGGTGCCTTGTCTGAGCTGCTGTAACTTAGATTACCATAGTAACTCATTAGATTACCATAGTAACTCATTAGATTACCATAGTAACTCATTAGATTACCATAGTAAATAATTAGATTAGTGAAAAAGTGCAGATTCCAACCATTGAAATACTTTGTATAGATGAAGACTTACGCTAATTAGTAAAGATGAGTTCACATCATAATGGCAGCTGCACTTTCCATCTTAAAGATCTAAAAACATTATTTGGGAATGTCCGGCGGGCCACATTGAAAAGCTTAAAGGGCCACATGCGGCCCCCGGGCCTTCATTTGCCCAGGTGTGCTCCAGAAGAAGCAGATACCAGCCAGCACATGGCCTCTTCAACCTGCTACCCTCCAGAAGGAAAAAAGGAAAGGCCATGTAACACAGTGGTGAACATGCCCTTTCCCAACTTCTTTGGCACGTGTTGCAGCCATGAAATTATAAGTTCATTATTATTTGCAAAAAAAAATAAAGTTTATGAGTTTGAACATCAAATATGTTGTCTTTGTAGCATATTCAACTGAATATGGCTTGAAAATGATTTGCAAATCATTGTATTCCGTTTATATTTACATCTAACACCATTTCCCAACTCATATGGAAACGGGGTTTGTATATCATCATGCACATCATCATGTATATCATCATGCACATCATCATGTATATCATGCACATCATCATGTATATCATGCACCTCATCATGTATATCATGCACATCATCATGTATATCATCATGCACATCATCATGTATATCATGCACATCATCATGTATATCATGCACATCATCATGTATATCATCATGCACATCATCATGTATATCATGCACATCATCATGTATATCATGCACATCATCATGTATATCATGCACATCATCATGTATATCATGCACATCATCATGTATATCATCATGCACATCATCATGTATATCATCATGCACATCATCATGTATATCATCATGCACATCATCATGTATATCATGCACATCATCATGTATATCATCATGCACATCATCATGTACATCGTCATGCACATCATCATGTATATCATCATGCACATCATCATGTATATCATGCACATCATCATGTATATCATCATGCACATCATCATGTATATAATCATGCACATCATCATGTATATCATGCACATCATCATGTATATCATCATGCACATCATCATGTACATCGTCATGCACATCATGTATATCGTCATGCACATCATCATGTATATCATCATGCACATCATCATGTATATCATGCACATCATCATGTATATCATCATGCACATCATCATGTATATCATCATGCACATCATCATGTATATCATGCACATCATCATGTATATCATCATGCACATCATCATGTATATCATGCACATCATCATGTATATCATGCACATCATCATGTATATCATGCACATCATCATGTATATCATCATGCACATCATCATGTATATCATGCACATCATCATGTATATCATCATGCACATCATCATGTACATCGTCATGCACATCATCATGTATATCATCATGCACATCATCATGTATATCATGCACATCATCATGTATATCATCATGCACATCATCATGTATATAATCATGCACATCATCATGTATATCATGCACATCATCATGTATATCATCATGCACATCATCATGTACATCGTCATGCACATCATCATGTATATCATGCACATCATCATGTATATCATCATGCACATCATCATGTATATCATGCACATCATCATGTATATCATGCACATCATCATGTATATCATGCACATCATCATGTATATCATGCACATCATCATGTATATCATCATGCACATCATCATGTATATCATCATGCACATCATCATGTATATCATCATGCACATCATCATGTATATCATGCACATCATCATGTATATCATCATGCACATCATCATGTACATCGTCATGCACATCATCATGTATATCATCATGCACATCATCATGTATATCATGCACATCATCATGTATATCATCATGCACATCATCATGTATATAATCATGCACATCATCATGTATATCATGCACATCATCATGTATATCATCATGCACATCATCATGTACATCGTCATGCACATCATCATGTATATCGTCATGCACATCATCATGTATATCATCATGCACATCATCATGTATATCATGCACATCATCATGTATATCATCATGCACATCATCATGTATATCATCATGCACATCATCATGTATATCATCATGCACATCATCATGTATATCATGCACATCATCATGTATATCATCATGCACATCATCATGTATATCATGCACATCATCATGTATATCATGCACATCATCATGTATATCATGCACATCATCATGTATATCATGCACATCATCATGTATATCATCATGTATATCATCATGCACATCATCATGTATATCATCATGCACATCATCATGTATATCATGCACATCATCATGTATATCATCATGCACATCATCATGTACATCGTCATGCACATCATCATGTATATCATCATGCACATCATCATGTATATCATGCACATCATCATGTATATCATCATGCACATCATCATGTATATAATCATGCACATCATCATGTATATCATGCACATCATCATGTATATCATCATGCACATCATCATGTACATCGTCATGCACATCATCATGTATATCGTCATGCACATCATCATGTATATCATCATGCACATCATCATGTATATCATGCACATCATCATGTATATCATCATGCACATCATCATGTATATCATCATGCACATCATCATGTATATCATGCACATCATCATGTATATCATGCACATCATCATGTATATAATCATGCACATCATCATGTACATCATGCACATCACCATGTATATCATGCACATCATCATGTATATCATGCACATCATCATGTATATCATGCACATCATCATGTATATCATCATGCACATCATCATGTATATCATGCACATCATCATGTACATCATGCACATCATCATGTATATCATCATGCACATCATCATGTATATCATGCACATCATCATGTATATCATCATGCACATCATCATGTATATCATGCACATCATCATGTACATCATGCACATCATCATGTATATCATCATGCACATCATCATGTACATCATGCACATCATCATGTATATCATGCACATCATCACGCACAAGCAGGTGGCAACCAAGACAGGTGGACATACTTTGCGTTATTCAGTTTCTCATCTTCAGTCAGTTGGTCCGTCTTCAGCAGGTCGTATCGGATGGATCCAGGCTGGATGGCGTCGATCAGGTCCAGCACGGGCAGACTGGTGCTGATGGACGTGTCCTACCAACACATGAAGATGAAACGTGAAGAAGATGAAACATGGAGATGAAACATGAAGATAAAAACATGAAGAATATGAAACATGAAGATGAATGAAACATGAAGAAGATGAAACATAAAGGTGAAACATGAAGATGAAACATGAAGATGAAAATGGAAGATGAAACATGAAGAAGATGAAACATGAAGATGAAACATGAAGATGAAACATGAAGATGAAACATGAAGATGAAACATAAAGGTGAAACATGAAGATGAAAATGGAAGATGAAACATGAAGAAGATGAAACATGAAGATGAAACATGAAGATGAAACATGAGGATGAAACATTAAGATGAAAAATGAAGATGAAACATAAGATAAAACAAAGATGAAAAATGAAGATGAAACATGATGAAGATGAAACATGAAGAAGATAAAACATGATGAAACATGAGGATGAAACATTAAGATGAAAAATGAAGATGAAACATAAGAAGATAAAACAAAGATGAAAAATGAAGATGAAACATGATGAAGAGGAAACATGAAGAAGATGAAACATGAAGAAGATGAAACATGAAGATGAAACATGAGGATGAAACATTAAGATGAAAAATGAAGATGAAACATAAGAAGATAAAACAAAGATGAAAAATGAAGATGAAACATGATGAAGATGAAACATGAAGAAGATGAAAAATGAATATGAAACATGAAGATGAAACATGAAGATGAAACATGAGGATGAAACATTAAGATGAAAAATTAAGATGAAACATAAGAAGATAAAACAAAGATGAAAAATGAAGATGAAACATGAAGAAGATGAAACATGAAGATGACACATGAAGATGAAACATGAAGATGAAACATGAAGAATATGAAACATGAAGATGCAAAATTAAGATGAAACATGAAGAATATGAAACATGAAGATGAAAAATTAAGATGAAACATGAAAAAGATGAAACATGAAGAAGATGATGTCACCTTGAAACTGGAGATGGAAGGTTTGTTGTGTTGAGTCAGGGTGTTGTTGACCCAAACAACGATGACGTCATCATTCACCTTCTGACCATCACCAAGATCCTCCAGGATGTTCAAAGTGTATCTGAAGAGTGAAATACATCTTCATCCATCTTTTCTATTCGTCTTCATCCATCTTTTCTATTCGTCTTCATCCATCTTTTCTATTCGTCTTCATCCATCTTTTCTATTTTTCTTCATCCATCTTTTCTATTTGTCTTCATCCATCTTTTCTGTTTCTATTCATCCATCCATCCACCCATCCATCCCTTCATCTACTATCATCCCTTCATCGACCATCCATCCCTTCATCTACCTATCCGTCCATCATCCATCTACCTATCCATCCATCATACATCTGCCCATCCATCCAACTACCTATCCCTCTATCATCCATCTGCCCATCCATCCATCCGTCCATGTACCTATCCATCCATCATCCATCTATCCTTCATCCATCCATCCATCCATCATCCATCTACCATCCATCCCTTCATCTATCCATCCATCCCTTCATCTACCATCCATCCATTCACCTACCCATTAATCCATCCACCCATCCATCCATCTACCAATCCATCCATCATCCATCCTTCCATGTCCCTATCCATCCATCATCCATCTACCAATCCATCCATCCCTTCCTTTTGCCGATGCTTACCTCCTCATGAGCTGCCAAAGAAGAGCGAGTGTGAGAGTTCGATTCCCGGCATGCAGGTCCCGGCCCGCGATGCCCACCAGAGAGAACTTGGCCTCCTTCTTGCCAAGTTCTACGGCGTAGTTGCAGTTCTCCAACTGGAGGGGGCGTCACATGTTGAACCCTCAAGAGTTATGGTCTTGTTCCTGAGAAGTTCTTACCTTCCTCATGTTGCTGCCCAGTTTAGGGTAAGGGGGTTTGTTGACACGGTCCCAGTCTACTGGAACCTTGATCTTCTGGTACAGCTGGAAGATAACCAGGGCGTCGTCGATATCGCTGGCACGCACAAACACGCCTGTTAGAACTCCTTGCAGCCATGAGGACCCGAGAGACCTGAGGATGGCTTACCTGTAGAGGTGGTTGACTCGAGGGTTGACCCCCAAAGAGTTCATCCAGTTCCTGAAGGTGCGCTCCTCCCTGGTCTCTCCTGAAGGCCAAGCAGATGTTTCCAAACCAGAAGACAAAAACCACTGGGTATGTGTCGGTCCTCACCTTCGATGGAGCTCCAGTCAATGTCCTGGTTCTCGGACTTCTTCAGGGCCGGGTACTTGTTGAAGAGGTTGGCCACGAAGGCCAGGTTGAGTTTGGGGTTGCCACGGACCACGTCGGTCGCCATGACGAATTGTCGACATCCCAGCTTGTCAGCCTGCTCCAGCATGCACTCGGCACGTTTCAGATCTTCTTTCTCCTAGCCAACCCAACAAGAACCGGTTAGGGTTAGGCTCCGTTTGAAATGGAACTTGGCTTTAAGATTAGAACGAGGGTTAGCCTTTGAGTTAGGGTTAGGTTATGAAAAGAGCTTGGGTTAGGGTTGGTTTTGGTTTTAGGGTTGGGCCTAGGTATTAGCTGAGGGCTACAATTGGGGTTAGCGTTTGAGTTAGGGTTTGGTTATGAAAATGGCTGGGGTTAGGGTTGTTTTAGGGGTTAGGTTGCGGTTAGGGTTGGTATTGATTTTAGGGTTGGACTTGGGTATTAGCTGAGGGCTACAATTGGGGTTAGCGTTTGAGTTAGGGTTAGGTTATGAAAATGTCTGGGGTTTGGGTTGGGTTTAGGTGTTAGGGTTGGTTTTAGGGGTTGGGGTTAGTTTTAGGTGGGGTTTAGGGTTGGCATTGGTTTTAGGGTTGGACTGGGGAATTAACTCAGGGCTACAATTTGGGTTAGCGTTTGAGTTATGGTTAGGTTTTGAAAAGGGCTGGGGTTAGGGTTGGTTTTAGGGGTTAGGCTGGGGTTAAGGTTGGCATTGGTTTTAGGGTTGGACTGGGGAATTAACTCAGGGCTACAATTTGGGTTAGCGTTTGAGTTATGGTTAGGTTTTGAAAAGGGCTGGGGTTAGGGTTGGTTTTAGGGGTTAGGCTGGGGTTAAGGTTGGCATTGGTTTTAGGGTTGGACTTAGGTATTAGCTGAGGGCTAGAATTTGGGTTAGCATTTGAGTTAGGGTTAGGTTATGAAAATAGCTGGTGTTTGGGTTGGTTTTAGGGGTCAGGGTTGGTTTTGGGGGTTAGGTTGGGGTTCAGGTTGGCATTGGTTTTAGGGTTGGATTTAGGTATTAGCTGAGGGCTAGAATTTAGGTTAGGATTTGAGTAAGGGTTGGGATTTTTGGGTGGAACAAAGTGTGTAGCACTTGAGAACATAAAGATGAATACACAACACTGTGGAGCGACCACCTGTTGAAGATAACTAGACCAACCCTTGCAGTCATCATGGATGCTGGATCATGGATTCTGCTGCTGTTTTGGTTAGCAACAAAGGTTGTATCCATAAATGTTCTCACCTTCACTCCCGACATGTCGATGTTGATGGGGGGGATTCCCTCCTCGTCACCTTTGGGTGCCACCTGATTCAGGAGGTTGTAGTACGCTTTGGAGTCCTGCAAAAGAACACGTTGGGCTGGTCTTCTTCAATCAACACTTTGAAGTTGCATTTCATTCCCATTTGGGATCCAGAATCCAACCTGAGTTCTTACATGTTGCCTCGGTCCCAAATGTCTAACCTGGATCAAAGTTGCTTTTTCATTCTGCCGTCTAACAGACATTACATCACACCTTTCTGCACTTACTCGCAAGCAAACAAATGAAAAAAGCTGGCTCAAAGAAAGGACTGGGCAGAACACACGAGGGCGCCATTCCACGTATTTGCGGTGGTGGTGTGCTCACCTTGATGTCGGAGCTGAAGTTGTTGAGCTTTGGAGCGCCAGCTTCCTCCAGGTGGTAGTTAGCCCAGCGCAGAAGAAGTTCCTCTGGTGAGAGCTTCATCAGGTCCTCCAGACTCTCACCATCTCGCAGCAGAGCAATCAGAGCTTCACAAACACACAAAGGAACACAATCAACGCTGATCAAAGTCGCGGAAATAATCCTCGGCCAACATGGCCACACCTTCGTTCCTGCTGAGCTCGATGTCGGCAAATAATCCGATCTTGATGATCTGCCACAGCAGGCCCAGGACCAAGTGCTGCCTGCCTTCCTTCAGGTCTTCGGCGCCGATGTTGACCACGTGGCAGCCGATCGCCGACGCCGAGTTCAGCGCCAGGTTCAGGTTTTCCTATTGAAGCAGATCACATGATGTTCAGACTTCATGGGGTTCCCCTGGTCAAAGTCTCACCTGAATGGTGAAAGGAGTGAGCTTCTTCTTGTTGATGGTCCTCTCATCGATGGTGTCCTCCACAGAGAGGTTGATCATTTTACTGACAGGACGCAAGAGAATTGCTTTCAATTAGGCGGGGCCGGGCTCGGATTGGGATTACAGTTAGGGTAAGGGTTCGGGTTAGACTTGGCGCTGGAGCTAGGATTGTGGTTGGAGTTAGACCTTGGGTCAGGTTTAGGGTTGGATTTGGGGCTGTGTTTGTCAAAATGTATTCTTAAAGTACCATAGAACAATTCCGTCTCCCACTGCCGTGAAAAGATCATTGCTGTTGGGATCAGCCGGCAGGACGTGTTTACAGTCCGGGTCCTTCTCAAGAGCTTTGTTGATCCAGTTGACGAAGGCCACCTTCTCCTCCTCTGTGGACACAGGAAGGTTCTATCAGGCTGCGCTGACACCTTTTAGATGAAACAGTCTCCATCTTGGATCCCAACCACATAAAACCAAAGTCTGTCCCCCTAAATACTCCAGTCTGGAAAGTTTCTCCCAAAAAGAGGACTTTTCCAAAGAGTTTAGTATGTAAACATTGCTCTCCAAAGACCTGATCCCCCAGCTCTGCCTTTTGTGCAGCTCGACAGGTGTGTGTGTGTGTGTGTGTGTGTGTGTGTGTGTGTGTGTGTGTGTGTGCAGACCTGAGTAGGAGTGCTGAGTGCCCGCTTGCTCCGATGTTCCGGCCACGTTGCAGATTCCCTCCTTCTTGTTGATGGCCTTTCTGAAGGTCTTGCCAACCTCAGTGCTCTTCAGGCCTTGAACCATCTGCGCAGGAAGTCCAGGCTGCTGGTAAAGATGTCGGCCATGTTGGATTGTCCTGCCAACTGACCTGCGTGAACTGCTGGAAGGTGAGCTGCTCGCTGGTCTTGGTCAGCTCCTGGACCATCTCTCGGACCCTGAAGCCCGGCAGAGCTAGGTTGGCGGCCCTGAAGAGCTGGTTGAGTTCGTCTTTGCTGATGAAGCCATTGTTGTCCACGTCTGCCAGGAGGGGTTGAAGGTCACCAACTGGAAAGTGATATTTACACCACGCCGGTGGTCTCGCTTACCAATCTTGGCGAAAGCCTCTCTCAGGTCCTCCAGCTCTTCTGGAGAGACGCTTGCCGTGGAGTTGTCCATGTCGGGGTCCTGAAAGTTGCACCACACAACGTCCTGAAATGTGAAATGAAAGCCTTCAGAAGAGGAAGTGTGTGATGCAAACACTTCTCCTCGCTGCTGTCAATTTCCTGCTTCATGCTGAGCACTTCCTGTTTGCCCTTCTCACTCAATAAACCACTTTTAGTTTGGAGATGATTTTCAAAGTCCTGACTGACCTCAGCTTCAGACACCACACGGTGATTGCAGACCTTCTTTCTAAAACAACGCTACATTAGCTTAGCTTAGCTCAGCTTACTTCAGCAGAATGCATGTTTCAGGTTTGCACCCTGGTCCTCTTTAGCAGAATGCATGTTTCAGGTTTGCACCCTGGTCCTCTTTAGCAGAATGCATGTTTCAGGTTTGCACCCTGGTCCTCTTTAGCAGAATGCATGTTTCAGGTTTGCACCCTGGTCCTCTTTAGCAGAATGCATGTTTCAGGTTTGCACCCTTGCATCCTCTTTAGCAGAATGCATGTTTCAGGTTTGCACCCTGGTCCTCTTTAGCAGAATGCATGTTTCAGGTTTGCACCCTGGTCCTCTTTAGCAGAATGCATGTTTCAGGTTTGCACCCTGGTCCTCTTTAGCAGAATGCATGTTTCAGGTTTGCACCCTGGTCCTCTTTAGCAGAATGCATGTTTCAGGTTTGCACCCTTGCATCCTCTTTAGTCCCAAAAAGACTTGACATGACACTCGACTGCGTTGTTGCATTTAGCTGTGAGTCATGAGGCTGAGGAGGAGGAAGTCACATGATCTATATTTGCGATGTATATATTCATCATATTATGTTATGTGCACACCATCATGCTGCCCGTTGATGGTGTGCACACGACACAGGCGGGCATGTGGCTACAACTTCCTCTTCAAGCGCCTGCTGTGGTTTGACTTTTTCTTCCTGTTGATGATGTTCATCAAGGTGGTGTCCTTCATTGTCCTAACTTGACTGGACACCCCACCTTTCACAACAAAACACTCCCCCACACACACACACACACACCTTCAGGGACACACCTGTGGGAATGTCCTGGTGATTAATTGAGAGTGTTGATGATGTTCATCAAGGTGGTGTCCTTCATTGTCCTAACTTGACACCACTCTCCACTGGACACCCCACCTTTCACAACAAAACACTCCCCCCCCCCACACACACACACCTTCAGGGACACACCTGTGGGAATGTCCTGGTGATTAATTGAGAGTGTTGATGATGTTCATCAAGGTGGTGTCCTAACTTGACACCACTCTCCACTGGACTCCCCACCTTTCACAACAAAACACCTGTGGGAATGTCCTGGTGATGTCAGCGTCTTCTTACCTGAAGGCTGCTGTTGTCGTGGCGATGGCTGTGGAGGTGGGCTGCTGAAGTCTGCACTGAGCGATGAGTGACGAGTCATCTAGTCACATCTAGCAGGAAGGAAGTGACACGCCATCAACGCGGTGCGAGCGTGTCCTTATAAGGCAATGAAGACAACCTGATGTCAGCCATGGAAATGACCTGGTGGCCAATGAACAAGAAGACACCTCTTAAATGCTCAAAGTCACCTAGCTTAATCTCTTTTAACTACTAAATACTGACTACTAATTACCATCTACTAACTACAAAATATTGACTACCAACTAATACATACTAACTACTAATGACTAATTACTGACTTACAAAGAATTACTAACTACCAACTAACAACTAGTAAATAATGACTAACATGTGACAACAAACAATTATACACCTATTTAATAATACCACCTTAACATGTGACAACCAAACAATTACACACCTATTTAATAATACCACCTTAACATGTGACAACAAACAATTACACACCTATTTAATAATACCACCTTAACATGTGACAACAAACAATTACACACCTATTTAATAATACCACCTTAACATGTGACAACAAATAATTACACAACTATTTAATAATACCACCTTAACATGTGACAACAAATAATTACACAACTATTTAATAATACCACCTTAACATGTGACAACAAATAATTACACAACTATTTAATAATACCACCTTAACATGTGACAACAAATAATTACACAACTATTTAATAATACCACCTTAACATGTGACAACCAAACAATTACACACCTATTTAATATTACCACCTTAACATGTGACAACCAAATAATTAAACACCTATTTAATAATACCACCTTAACATGTGACAACAAACAATGACACACAGTGACTCAGTAAAGAATCTGGGTAATATATTAGACACAACTCTCTCATTTGAGTCACACTTTGAGAGTGTTACTAAAATAACTCTCTCATTTGAGTCACACTTTAAGAGTGTTACTAAAACAACTCTCTCATTTGAGTCACACTTTAAGAGTGTTACTAAAATAACTCTCTCATTTGAGTCACACTTTAAGAGTGTTACTAAAACAACTCTCTCATTTGAGTCACACTTTGAGAGTGTTACTAAAACAACTCTCTCATTTGAGTCACACTTTGAGAGTGTTACTAAAATAACTCTCTCATTTGAGTCACACATTAAGAGTGTTACTAAAACAACTCTCTCATTTGAGTCACACTTTAAGAGTGTTACTAAAACAAATCTCTCATTTGGGTCACACATTAAGAGTGTTACTAAAACAACTCTCTCCTTTGAGTCACACATTAAGAGTGTTACTAAAAACAAACCTCTCATTTGAGTCACACATTGAGTGTTACTAAAACAACTCTGTCCTTTGAGTCACACATTAAGAGTGTTACTAAAAACAAACCTCTCATTTGAGTCACACATTGAGTGTTATTAAAACAACTCTCTCATTTGAGTCACACTTTAAGAGTGTTACTAAAACAACTCTCTCATTTGAGTCACACTTTAAGAGTGTTACTAAAATAACTCTCTCATTTGAGTCACACTTTAAGAGTGTTACTAAAACAACTCTCTCATTTGAGTCACACTTTGAGAGTGTTACTAAAATAACTCTCATTTGAGTCACACTTTAAGAGTGTTACTAAAACAACTCTCTCATTTGAGTCACACTTTGAGAGTGTTACTAAAATAACTCTCTCATTTGAGTCACACTTTAAGAGTGTTACTAAAACAACTCTCTCATTTGAGTCACACTTTGAGAGTGTTACTAAAACAACTCTCTCATTTGAGTCACACTTTGAGAGTGTTACTAAAACAACTCTCTCATTTGAGTCACACTTTGAGAGTGTTACTAAAACAACTCTCTCATTTGAGTCACACTTTGAGTGTTACTAAAACAACTCTCTCATTTGAGTCACACTTTGAGAGTGTTACTAAAACAACTCTCTCATTTCAGTCACACTTTGAGAGTGTTACTAAAACAACTCTCTCATTTGAGTCACACTTTGAGAGTGTTACTAAAATAACTCTCTCATTTGAGTCACACATTAAGAGTGTTACTAAAACAACTCTCTCATTTGAGTCACACTTTAAGAGTGTTACTAAAACAAATCTCTCATTTGGGTCACACATTAAGAGTGTTACTAAAACAACTCTCTCCTTTGAGTCACACATTAAGAGTGTTACTAAAAACAAACCTCTCATTTGAGTCACACATTGAGTGTTACTAAAACAACTCTATCATTTGAGTCACACATCAAGAGTGTTACTAAAACAACTCTCTCATTTGACTCACACATTAAGAGTGTTACTAAAACAACTCTCTCATTTGAGTCACACTTTAAGAGTGTTACTAAAACAAATCTCTCATTTGAGTCACACATTAAGGGTGTTACTAAAAACAAACCTCTCATTTGAGTCACACATTGAGTGTTACTAAAACAACTATCATTTGAGTCACACATCAAGAGTGTTACTAAAACAACTCTCATTTAAAAAAAAAAAAAAAAAAAAATCCAAGATGGCGGCGCGCACAGACGCAGCGGCTTACGGCTCTCCATTTCAGTGCTCTTTCTTCCTTCTTTTCTTCTTGTTTTTTTTCCTTTTGTGCACCACCTGTACTGCAAACACCCGGTACACCCACCAGTCACTCTTGGATATCGGTAACTCGCACCAGATATCTGTTTCGAGCGACTTTCACCACGAGCACAACATCCCAGATGACATAGCGAGAGCACAGGGCTCTCCGTGGTTGGTTGTCGGGTCTGGGAGACGGCGCAGACGGAGGAGGGAGAGGAAGCAGAAGCGTGGTCGCAGGTCTCTGCGTGGTTGGTTGTCGGGTCTGGGAGACGGCGTAGACGGAGGAGGGAGAGGAAGCAGAAGCGTGGCCGCAGGTCCGGCGTCTTGCTCAGGCTTAGGAAACAACCCCACAAGCCACCTCTACCGAGCCTGTTCCTCTCTAATGCCAGATCCCTTGTACAGAAGATGGACGACCTGGAGTTACAACTTGCTGGAAACCGCTATGTTCGGGACTGTTGTGCTATGATTATCACCGAAACCTGGCTTCACCCGGAAATACCCGATGCTAGCATGCAGCTAGCTGGACGCACTCTGCTCCGCCGGGACAGAACTAAGGACTCCGGTAAGAGCAGAGGAGGGGGGCTCTGTATCTACGTGCATGAGAACTGGTGCAACAACGGGACAATCACTGAACAGCACTGTTGCCCGGACGTGGAGTACATGTCTGTTAGATGTCGGCCTTTTTTTCTCCCGAGAGAGCTGTCTGTTGTTATCATCACGGCTGTGCATATTCCACCGGACGCCAAAGTAAACACAGCGCTCTCTCTTCTGCTGAACACCGTCAACGAACAGCAGCGGGCCCACCCCGACGGTGTTCATATCATAGCAGGGGATTTTAATAAGGCCAATCTGAAGACTGTACTCCCTAAGTTCTACCAGCACGTGAAGTGTTCTACAAGGGGCAAGAACACCCTGGACCACGTGTATACCAACATAAAGCACGCGTACAGAGCTACAACCCTCCCCCAGCTTGGACAGTCAGACCATCTTTCCCTCCTGCTCTCTCCTACCTACACCCCCATCAGACGCCAGGCCAGGCCTTTCACAAAGACTGTTATGACCTGGCCTGACGATGCACTCCCCAAACTTCAGGACTGCTTCCAACACACAGACTGGGACCTCTTCCAACAACAGGAGCTGGAGACAGCCACAGGAACGGTGCTGGACTACATAAAGTTCTGCATCGGGAATGTGACTGTGGAAAAAACCATCCGGGTTTACCCCAACAAGAAACCCTGGATGACCAGCCAGGTCCGCACACTCCTCAGGGCCCGCGACGCAGCCTTCAGGTCAGGGGACAGGGCACTGTACAGTGTTGCTAGAGCCGACCTGAAGAGAGGGATTAAAAAAGCAAAGGCGGACCACAGGAGGTGCATAGAGTCCCATCTGTCCAGCAAAAACTCACGGGAAGTGTGGCGGGGCATTCATGACATCACGAACTTCAGAGGCTGCAATATGACAACTGCGGATCAGAGTGCGACACTGGCAGAGGAGCTTAACTGTTTCTTTGCCCGTTTCGAAACCCCCCAGCGACACTCATCTGCTCCAGCCCTGCCCCCGCCCCCACCGGGCTCCGGCGCCACTCCACTCACTGTACAGGAGCACAGTGTCAGACGAGTGCTCCTGGCTGTGAACCCCAGGAAGGCTACCGGACCAGACGGAGTACCTGGAAAGGTGCTCAGGACGTGCGCCCACCAGCTCGCTCCCCCCCTCACCAGGATCTTCAACCTCTCCCTGGCTCAGGCAGTCATCCCATCCTGCCTGAAGTCATCTACAATAATCCCGGTGCCGAAGAAGTCTCCCATCACCAGCCTGAATGATTACCGACCAGTGGCCCTCACTCCGGTAATCATGAAGTGCTTCGAGCGACTTGTTCTCCAGCACATCAAGGACCATATCCCTCCAGACTTCGACCCCCACCAGTTCGCATACCGGGCGAACAGGTCCACAGAGGACGCCATCGCTGTTGCTCTCCACTCTGCTCTGAACCACCTGGAGCAGCAGCAGAGCTACGTCCGGATGCTCTCTGTGGACTATAGCTCTGCCTTCAATACAATAATCCCGGACAGACTCTGCAATAAACTGGACACTCTTGGCCTCCCCCCTCTCACAAACGCCTGGATAAGGGACTTCCTAACGGACCGACCCCAGAATGTGAGACTTGGCCCGCACCTCTCATCCTCCCGCACGCTGAGCATCGGCTCCCCACAGGGCTGTGTGCTGAGCCCCCTCCTCTACTGCCTTTACACCCATGACTGCAGTCCGGCCCACAGTGACAACCTTACCGTCAAGTTCGCCGACGATACCACAGTGGTCGGGCTCATCTCCAGGGGTGACGAGGCTGCCTACAGAGAGGAGGTCCTGAAGCTGACGGCCTGGTCTTCGGAGAACAACCTCGCTCTCAACACCAGCAAGACCAGAGAGATCATCGTCGACTTCAGGAGGAGCAGCACCGACCCTGCCCCCCTCTACATCAACGGCGAGCGTGTAGAGAGGGTCCACACCTTCAGGTACCTTGGAGTCCACATCTCTAATGACTTCTCCTGGACAGTCAACACCACATCAATCATCAAGAAGGCTCAGCAGCGGCTACACTTCCTTAGAGTCCTCGGGAAGTACAACCTGAAGCCTGACCTGCTGCTGACCTTCTACCGCTCGTCCATCGAGAGCCTGCTGACCTACTGTATTACGGTATGGTACGGCAGCTGCACTGCAGCAGACAGGGAGAGGCTGCAAAGACTGGTCAAGACGGCTCAGAAGATCATCGGCCGCCCTCTCCCCTCTCTGACGGACATCTACACCTCCCGCTGCCTCAACAGAGCCAGTGCCATCATCAAGGACAACACCCACCCTGGCTCTGACCTGTTCCACCTGCTGCCCTCTGGGAAGCGCTACAGGTGCATTAAAACCAAAACAAACAGGCTAAAGAACAGCTTCTTCCCCAGGGCCATAACCATCCTGAACGGACTGCCCCATTGTCCCTCATAACTGCCTTCTCTTCGGTGCAATAACCCATTCCACCAACCACCCTGTTTTTGTTTTTGTTTGTTTTTTTTCATGTATATATTCATTTCACACCATATTCATTGCACTTCTACATTTTTTATATTTTTATATATTTGCACATTGTTTTTCTAGCATGCACACATCGCACTGTATGGAATGGCCTCAATCTCGTTACCTTGCGTAATGACAATAAAGCTGATTCTGATTCTGATTCTGATTCATTTGAGTCACACATCAAGAGTGTTACTAAAACAACTCTCTCATTTGAGTCACACTTTGAGAGTGTTACTAAAACAACTTTCTCATTTGAGTCACACATTAAGAGTTACTAAAACAAATCTCTCATTTGAGTCACACATTAAGGGTGTTACTAAAACAACTCTCTCATTTGAGTCACACTTTAAGAGAGTTACTAAAACAACTCTCTCATTTGACTCACACATCAAGAGTGTTACTAAAACAACTCTCTCATTTGAGTCACACTTTAAGAGTGTTACTAAAACAAATCTTTCATTTGAGTCACATATTAAGAGTATAACAACTCTCTCAGTTGAGTCACACATTAAGAGTGTTACTAAAACAACTCTCTCATTTGAGTCACACATTAAGAGTGTTACTAAAACAACTCTCTCATTTGAGTCACACATTAAGAGTGTTACCATAACTCTCTCATTTGAGTCACACTTTAAGAGTGTTACTAAAACAACTCTCTCATTTGAGTCACACATTAAGAGTGTTACCATAACTCTCTCATTTGAGTCACACTTTAAGAGTGTTACTAAAAAAATACCTCATGTGAGTCACACATTAAGAGTGTTACTTTAACAACTCTCATTTGAGTCACACATTAAGAGTGTTACTATAACAACTTTCTCATTTGAGTCACAGATTAAGAGTGTTACTAAAACAACTCTCTCATTTGAGTCACACATTAAGAGTGTTACTAAAACAACTCTCTCATTTGAGTCACACATTAAGAGTGTTACTAAAACAACAGACTTCTTTCATCTCAGTAATATTACGTCTTGTCTAATTACTGTAACGTATTATTTTCATGTCTCCCTATGTCTAGCATTAAACTATTACACTTGGTACAAAATGTGTCTGTGGTCCCTTCCAAGGTTTCTCATTGTATCCCATTGGTTTAACTTTTTTCTTGCCCTGATGTGGGATCAGAGCCAAGGATGTGGTTGTGGTTTCTGCAGCCCTTTGAGACAATTGTGATTAGGGGCTATATAAATAAACTTTTTGATTGATCTTAATTTTTCCGGAGGACATGACGCATTGTCTTACAGTAGAAGGCTGAGCTAGCTACACAACAAATCAAGCAAACATTTCTAATGTGTCATCCACACATTTCTAACCTACTAGTTGAACTCTGAACACGGCGGTCCAGAACTCACAAATTTAACAGTTTATCCAAAAAAGACCATCTTCCCCTAAAGTTCCCAGAGGACCCCAAATAGTCCTGAAGTACACACAAGGGACTTACCCTTCAAGTCCCAAGTGTACCCAAAGAGTCTGGGGCCTTTTTGGGTGCATTCTAGACCTTTAGGGCAACTCCATTCATTATTGGGACCTTCCCGTACTCCTCCAGGGCCTAAACTGGCTCATAGGTACAAAAAGCGGACTAAAGTCAGGGTTGGGTAAAGAGGAGCACCTTTGAACCCTACTGTGAGTTGAGGATGTTAAAGCTGTCTATTACCTTTCACACCTGTAGGGGGAGCAGGGCTACCCAAGGTTTCTTCGTAAAAATGTCGAAACTGTGGCAACGGTGCTCTGGCCCAGCCCCTGCATGACATCACACACTGGTTCCATGACATCCTCACCTTTGGATCCAGTTCCCGTGTAACAAAGAGCTGAAGTCACATGACACGTGGTGCCAGCAGTCATGAAGAGAAAAGCTTTCAGTTGTCTGTCCAAACATGGCGGAGGAAGGCATGAACTAGGAGCTGGAGACCAGCTGCCGGACGCAGGACAGGTCCTGCCTCAAGCTGCAGGCTGACGTCAGGCTGCTGGAGGCCAAGCTGGCAAAGATGGAGAGGCTGTCGAGGAAAAGGAGCTGGAGTTGACGTATGTCAGAGACAAAATGGACAGCGACGTGCAAGACATCTCCCAGCAGGCTTTGCACTGGAAGCAGCTCTACAAAAACCTGCGCAAGCTTCACTCCCAAAAGCGCTCCGGGAACCAGGAACTGGAAGCCTGTGACTGCTGGACAAATAAATGATAAATGATAAATGGGTTGTACTTGTATAGCGCTTTTCTACCTTCAAGGTACTCAAAGCGCTTTGACACTACTTCCACATTTACCCATTCACACACACATTCACACACTGATGGAGGGAGCTGCCATGCAAGGCGCTAACCAGCACCCATCAGGAGCAAGGGTGAAGTGTCTTGCCCAAGGACACAACAGACATGACAAGGTTGGTACTAGGTGGGGATTGAACCAGGGACCCTCGGGTCGCGCACGACCATTCTTCCACTGCGCCACGCCGTCCCTAAATACTCACATGAACCGAGAGAACGTCAGCAATCATCAATTGGAAGTTCCCGATGTCCAGGACTTTGCCAGGAGGACTCAGGCTGACGTCATCAAGCTGCAGAAAGTCCTGGAAGACCTGAAAGAGTTCCTCACCAAGCTGAGGTCTTTGATGTCAGAGCAGTGTGACTGTTGTTTCTGCAGTTGCTACGGTGACCCTGGTTGGAGCGGTGTGGTGCGTGGACCGGGTCTCGGGGTCACCGTGCTGGGCTGTCTGGTCCTTACCAAAGTCGCCAGCAAATGGGTGGGCTGCTAGAGCATACTTGCCAACCTTGAGACCTCTGATTTCGGGAGGTGGGGGTTGGGGGGGGCGGGGGGCGTGGTTTATATATATATATATATATATATATATATATATATATATATATATATATATATATATATAAGAAATACTTGACTTTCAGTGAATTCTAGCTATATATATATATATATATATATATATATATATATATATATATATATATATATACATATATATATAAATAAAAGAAATACTTGAATTTCAGTGTTCATTTATTTACACATATACACACACATAACACTCCTCTACTCATTGTTGAGTTAAGGGTTTATTTGTCCATCCTTGTTCTATTCTCTGTCACTATTTCAGAACACACACATTATACAAATATACATTATAAAATCAATTAGAAAACGGGAGCTCTAATTTGGGAGTCTGAATTGGGATCAGAAGTTCCTATATAAACATTGCGCACTCACGTCGCCTTTTTGTATTGATTACTGCAGCTGTGCACTGGATTCATTCACAAATACAAACTACAACTCACAAACACTTTAGAGTTAGGCTCCACCATCAGAATGTGTACTTAAACTTATAAAGATCACATGGATATTATTCAGTGAGTTGATTCACCAAAACTAACCTGTTATACAGGAGGAAAAAGCACACAGGACGTTTCAATTGTTCACAGACTGGTCGCGCTCATCAGAATGACAAGACACTTCCGGTCTGCAGGTGATAGCATTCAATTGGGAAGAAACGCCCTACTGCCCCCTACTGACCAATGTGAATACTGATAAATGTGTAATGACAGCTCCAAAAGCGAATTCAAACCACAAAATAAAATAAATAAATCAACACATAAATGTGACACATTATGGGTGGGTCACATGTGCATGTACAACAGGCTGTCAACATGTCACTCAGGTCCTCATGGAGCTGGAGGGGGCGTGGCCTCCAGCTCCGCCTGAATTTCGGGAGAAAATTTGTCCCGGGAGGTTTTCGGGAGGCGCTGAATTTCGGGAGTCTCCCGGAAAATCCGGGAGGGTTGGCAAGTATGTGCTTGAGTCTCAAACATGCTTTTCTCCCTTGTGGTCCAGTTTGGACACAGAAAAGAAACAGGAAATAGAAATACCTCAGATCCCAAGAGATCTCCCTCCGGCTGAAGCGCCACAAAAAACTCCCGTCAAAGAGGGCGTCCAAAGCAATTGCAGAGTGTCATTTCTAAATCTATTTTTAGGGGGCTCACACCTATGCTAACATGCTAATGTGCTTCACTGTTCAGGGAGCAGCCAAATCTTGTTAACTGTGGTCTGAAGTACTTCAAGGCAGGGAAGTATTCCACAATAAGACCCAGTCTTTCCTACAGGACTACAATGTATCTGTGGGTTCGGGTTTCTGCACCAAAGTCTAGTTTGCATCAATATATATATATATATATATATATATATATATATATATATATATATATATATATATATATATAATATATTATATGTAATAAATGTATATATTATATTATATATATAATAAATGTATGTAATATATTATATACATGAGCAGCCGCTCAACCTGGACACAGCGGATGTCCGGAGAACCCTGAGGAGAGTGAACAAGAACAACAACCCCTGGAAAGCAGCGGGACCTGATGACATTCTGGGCAAGGTGCTTAAGGGATGTGCAGACCAGCTGGCTGGGGTTCTCACAGACATCTTCAACACCTCGCTGACCCAGGCTGTGGTACCATCATGTTTTAAGACGGCCACAACCATTCCAGTGCCTAAAAAACCCACAATCTCCTCCCTCAAAGATTATCGCCCCGTGGCACTAACACCCATCATAATGAAGTGCTTGGAGAGGCTGGTAAAGGAACACATTGTCTCCAGACTTCCCCCCACATTCCACCCATACCAGTTTGCTTATCGCCCTAACCGCTCCACAGAGGACGCTATCTCCTCTGCACTCCACCTGAGCTTAGAACATCTGGAAGGAAAGGACACACACGTGCGGATGTTGTTTCTGGACTTCAGCTCGGCGTTCAACACCATCATCCCGCAGCACTTGGTGAGCAAACCTTGGATTCAGTACCCCCCTTTGCAACTGGCTGCTTGACTTCCTCACAGACAGACCACAGTCTGTGAGAGTGGGCAACAACACCTCCAGTGCCATCTCCCTGAGCACCGGCTCCCCCCAGGGCTGCGTCCTGAGTCCACTGCTGTTCACATTGATGACCCATGACTGCTGCGCCAGGTCCACTGCTAACCACATTGTGAAGTACACAACAGTAGTGGGCCTCATTCGTGACAACAACCACATGGACTACAGGTAGGAGGTGAAACATCTGCTTGACTGGTGCAGAACCAACAACCTGGTCCTGAACGTCAACAAGACCAAGGAGATCATGGTCGACTTCAGGAGGCACCAGTCCAGCCACACTCCACTCTTCATCAACGGCACAGCGGTGGAGATGGTAAGCAGCACCAAGTTCCTGGGGTGCAGATAACTGACAATATGACCTGGTCCCTACACACCGGAGCTCTTGTAAAAAGAGCTCAGCAGCGCATGCACTTTTAAAACACCGCACTGTTTTTATTTTTATTGTCTGCATTTTAATTTTGCTTTTATTTTCTTTCATTTCACTTTGTTGTCTGTGAAGCACTTTGAGTCTGCCTTGTGTATGAAAAGTGTTATACAAATAAAGCTGCCTTGCCTTGCCCAAAAGTTCAAATTAAAGTGCCAATGATTGTCACTAAGGTGAGGGGAGCAGTGAGTGGCCGCGCTCGGGAATAATTTTTTGGTGATTTAACCCCCAATTCCACCCCTTGATGCTGAGTGCCAAGCAGGGATGTAATGGGTCCCATTTTTATAGTCTTTGGTATGACTCGGGTTGAACTCACAACCTACCCATCTCAGGGCGGACACTCTAACCACAAGGCCACTGAGCAGGTCTTGCTGTTTTGCGTGGGATGAAAAGAGCACAGCTCCCTCCCCTCATTCTCACCACATTCTACAGAGGCCCTATAGAGACCAACAGCATCTCTGTGTGGACTGGAGCCTGCAGTGCCTCGGACTGGAAGTCTCTGCAGAGAGTGGTGAGGACAGCGGAAAAGATCATCAGGATTCCTCTTCCTCCTATCCAGGAGATGGCAAAAACCACTGCCTGACCAGGGCTCAGAACATCTGCAGACTCCTCCAACCCCACGACCACAGAACTTTCCTCCAGAAGGTCTTATCTTTGTCCATGTAATGTCAGATGAAACAAAAATGGAGCAGTTTGGCCACAATACCCAGCAAAATGTTTTTTGTGAGCAACAAGTATGTGCTCCAATCACTACATCACAAAAAAAATAAGAGTTATAGAAACTCAAGAAAGTCATGACATGATGTTCTTTACAAGTCTATCTACACTTTTCACCACCACTGTATGTGTATGCGTGTGTGTGTATATGTATGTGTGTAAATGCATGTGTATATGTACATGTGTGTACCGGTATATGTATGTGTAGGTATTATATATATGTGTATATGTATGTGTACATGTGTGTGTGTATATATATAAATGATAAATGGGTTGTACTTGTATAGCGCTTTTCTACCTTCAAGGTACTCAAAGCGCTTTGACACTACTTCCACATTTACCCATTCACACACACATTCACACACTGATGGAGGGAGCTGCCATGCAAGGCGCTAACCAGCAGCCATCAGGAGCAAGGGTGAAGTGTCTTGCTCAGGACACAATGGACATGACGAGGTTGGTACTAGGTGGGGATTGACCCAGGGACCCTCGGGTCGCGCACGGCCATTCTTCCACTGCGCCACGTCTTCAGTCTCAAGAACAATTGTAGGTCAGTGTGAGACAAGACACAGGTGTGGTCTGTATTCATGATCAAAGTCAGGAGACTACATCTAATACAACAAAAGAAGACAGGTGTGGTCTGTATTCATGATCAAAGTCAGGAGACTACATCTAATACAACAAAAGCAGACACAGGTGTGGTCTGTATTCATGATCAAAGTCAGGAGACTACATCTAATACAACAAAAGCAGACACAGGTGTGGTCTGTATTCATGATCAAAGTCAGGAGACTACATCTAATACAACAAAAGCAGACAGGTGTGGTCTGTATTCATGATCAAAGTCAGGAGACTACATCTAATACAACAAAAGCAGACACAGGTGTGGTCTGTATTCATGATCAAAGTCAGGAGACTACATCTAATACAACAAAAGGAGACAGGTGTGGTCTGTATTCATGATCAAAGTCAGGAGACTACATCTAATACAACAAAAGCAGACAGGTGTGGTCTGTATTCATGATCAAAGTCAGGAGACTACATCTAATACAACAAAAGAAGACAGGTGTGGTCTGTATTCATGATCAAAGTCAGGAGACTACATCTAATACAACAAAAGCAGACACAGGTGTGGTCTGTATTCATGATCAAAGTCAGGAGACTACATCTAATACAACAAAAGCAGACACAGGTGTGGTCTGTATTCATGATCAAAGTCAGGAGACTACATCTAATACAACAAAAGGAGACAGGTGTGGTCTGTATTCATGATCAAAGTCAGGAGACTACATCTAATACAACAAAAGCAGACAGGTGTGGTCTGTATTCATGATCAAAGTCAGGAGACTACATCTAATACAACAAAAGCAGACACAGGTGTGGTCTGTATTCATGATCAAAGTCAGGAGACTACATCTAATACAACAAAAGGAGACAGGTGTGGTCTGTATTCATGATCAAAGTCAGGAGACTACATCTAATACAACAAAAGCAGACAGGTGTGGTCTGTATTCATGATCAAAGTCAGGAGACTACATCTAATACAACAAAAGGAGACAGGTGTGGTCTGTATTCATGATCAAAGTCAGGAGACTACATCTAATACAACAAAAGCAGACAGGTGTGGTCTGTATTCATGATCAAAGTCAGGAGACTACATCTAATACAACAAAAGCAGACAGGTGTGGTCTGTATTCATGATCAAAGTCAGGAGACTACATCTAATACAACAAAAGCAGACACAGGTGTGGTCTGTATTCATGATCAAAGTCAGGAGACTACATCTAATACAACACAAGCAGACACAGGTGTGGTCTGTATTCATGATCAAAGTCAGGAGACTACATCTAATACAACAAAAGCAGACACAGGTGTGGTCTGTATTCATGATCAAAGTCAGGAGACTACATCTAATACAACAAAAGCAGACACAGGTGTGGTCTGTATTCATGATCAAAGTCAGGAGACTACATCTAATACAACAAAAGAAGACAGGTGTGGTCTGTATTCATGATCAAAGTCAGGAGACTACATCTAATACAACAAAAGAAGACAGGTGTGGTCTGTATTCATGATCAAAGTCAGGAGACTACATCTAATACAACAAAAGCAGACACAGGTGTGGTCTGTATTCATGATCAAAGTCAGGAGACTACATCTAATACAACAAAAGCAGACAGGTGTGGTCTGTATTCATGATCAAAGTCAGGAGACTACATCTAATACAACAAAAGCAGACACAGGTGTGGTCTGTATTCATGATCAAAGTCAGGAGACTACATCTAATACAACAAAAGCAGACACAGGTGTGGTCTGTATTCATGATCAAAGTCAGGAGACTACATCTAATACAACAAAAGCAGACAGGTGTGGTCTGTATTCATGATCAAAGTCAGGAGACTACATCTAATACAACAAAAGCAGACACAGGTGTGGTCTGTATTCATGATCAAAGTCAGGAGACTACATCTAATACAACAAAAGCAGACACAGGTGTGGTCTGTATTCATGATCAAAGTCAGGAGACTACATCTAATACAACAAAAGCAGACACAGGTGTGGTCTGTATTCATGATCAAAGTCAGGAGACTACATCTAATACAACAAAAGCAGACAGGTGTGGTCTGTATTCATGATCAAAGTCAGGAGACTACATCTAATACAACAAAAGCAGACACAGGTGTGGTCTGTATTCATGATCAAAGTCAGGAGACTACATCTAATACAACAAAAGCAGACACAGGTGTGGTCTGTATTGATGATCAAAGTCAGGAGACTACATCTAATACAACAAAAGCAGACAGGTGTGGTCTGTATTCATGATCAAAGTCAGGAGACTACATCTAATACAACAAAAGCAGACAGGTGTGGTCTGTATTCATGATCAAAGTCAGGAGACTACATCTAATACAACAAAAGCAGACAGGTGTGGTCTGTATTCATGATCAAAGTCAGGAGACTACATCTAATACAACAAAAGCAGACAGGTGTGGTCTGTATTCATGATCAAAGTCAGGAGACTACATCTAATACAACAAAAGCAGACACAGGTGTGGTCTGTATTCATGATCAAAGTCAGGAGACTACATCTAATACAACAAAAGCAGACACAGGTGTGGTCTGTATTCATGATCAAAGTCAGGAGACTACATCTAATACAACAAAAGTAGACACAGGTGTGGTCTGTATTCATGATCAAAGTCAGGAGACTACATCTAATACAACAAAAGCAGACACAGGTGTGGTCTGTATTCATGATCAAAGTCAGGAGACTACATCTAATACAACAAAAGCAGACACAGGTGTGGTCTGTATTCATGATCAAAGTCAGGAGACTACATCTAATACAACAAAAGTAGACACAGGTGTGGTCTGTATTCATGATCAAAGTCAGGAGACTACATCTAATACAACAAAAGCAGACACAGGTGTGGTCTGTATTCATGATCAAAGTCAGGAGACTACATCTAATACAACAAAAGCAGACACAGGTGTGGTCTGTATTCATGATCAAAGTCAGGAGACTACATCTAATACAACAAAAGCAGACAGGTGTGGTCTGTATTCATGATTAAAGTCAGGAGACTACATCTAATACAACAAAAGCAGACACAGGTGTGGTCTGTATTCATGATCAAAGTCAGGAGACTACATCTAATACAACAAAAGCAGACACAGGTGTGGTCTGTATTCATGATCAAAGTCAGGAGACTACATCTAATACAACAAAAGCAGACACAGGTGTGGTCTGTATTCATGATCAAAGTCAGGAGACTACATCTAATACAACAAAAGCAGACAGGTGTGGTCTGTATTCATGATCAAAGTCAGGAGACTACATCTAATACAACAAAAGCAGACACAGGTGTGGTCTGTATTCATGATCAAAGTCAGGAGACTACATCTAATACAACAAAAGCAGACACAGGTGTGGTCTGTATTGATGATCAAAGTCAGGAGACTACATCTAATACAACAAAAGCAGACAGGTGTGGTCTGTATTCATGATCAAAGTCAGGAGACTACATCTAATACAACAAAAGCAGACAGGTGTGGTCTGTATTCATGATCAAAGTCAGGAGACTACATCTAATACAACAAAAGCAGACAGGTGTGGTCTGTATTCATGATCAAAGTCAGGAGACTACATCTAATACAACAAAAGCAGACAGGTGTGGTCTGTATTCATGATCAAAGTCAGGAGACTACATCTAATACAACAAAAGCAGACACAGGTGTGGTCTGTATTCATGATCAAAGTCAGGAGACTACATCTAATACAACAAAAGCAGACACAGGTGTGGTCTGTATTCATGATCAAAGTCAGGAGACTACATCTAATACAACAAAAGCAGACACAGGTGTGGTCTGTATTCATGATCAAAGTCAGGAGACTACATCTAATACAACAAAAGCAGACACAGGTGTGGTCTGTATTCATGATCAAAGTCAGGAGACTACATCTAATACAACAAAAGCAGACACAGGTGTGGTCTGTATTGATGATCAAAGTCAGGAGACTACATCTAATACAACAAAAGCAGACAGGTGTGGTCTGTATTCATGATCAAAGTCAGGAGACTACATCTAATACAACAAAAGCAGACAGGTGTGGTCTGTATTCATGATCAAAGTCAGGAGACTACATCTAATACAACAAAAGCAGACACAGGTGTGGTCTGTATTCATGATCAAAGTCAGGAGACTACATCTAATACAACAAAAGCAGACACAGGTGTGGTCTGTATTCATGATCAAAGTCAGGAGACTACATCTAATACAACAAAAGCAGACACAGGTGTGGTCTGTATTCATGATCAAAGTCAGGAGACTACATCTAATACAACAAAAGCAGACACAGGTGTGGTCTGTATTCATGATCAAAGTCAGGAGACTACATCTAATACAACAAAAGCAGACACAGGTGTGGTCTGTATTCATGATCAAAGTCAGGAGACTACATCTAATACAACAAAAGCAGACACAGGTGTGGTCTGTATTCATGATCAAAGTCAGGAGACTACATCTAATACAACAAAAGCAGACACAGGTGTGGTCTGTATTCATGATCAAAGTCAGGAGACTACATCTAAAACATATTTTCTTCTAACATCGTGAAGCAAAAATCTGTGAGTGAAGTCTGTTACTGACTGGTAGAAGTGGTAGCGTCTGTGCAGGACTCTGCTGTATTTCTTTGTTCCATGGCTTCTATCGACATGTGTGCTATTGACATGTATGTTATTGACATGTGTTATTGACATGTGTGTTATCGACATGTACGTTATCCACATATGTGCTATCGACATGTGTTATTGACGCGTGTTATCGACCTGTGTGCTGTCGACGTGTGCTATTGACATGTGTGTTATAGACATGTGGGTTATCGACACGTGTGTTATCGATCCGTGTGCTATCGACACGTGTGTTATCGACATGTGTGCTATCCACATGTGTGTTATCCACATGTGTGTTATCCACATGTGTGTTATCGACATGTATGTTATTGACATGTGTGTTATCCACATGTGTGTTATCCACATGTGTGTTATCCACATGTGTGTTATCCACATGTGTGTTATCGACATGTGTGTTTTCCACATGTGTGTTATCCACATGTATGTAATTGACATGTGTGTTATCCACATGTGTGTTTTCCACATGTGTGTTATCCACATGTGTGTTATCGACATGTGTGTTTTCCACATGTGTGTTATCCACATGTATGTAATTGACATGTGTGTTATCCACATGTGTGTTTTCCACATGTGTGTTATCGACATGTGTGTTTTCCACATGTGTGTTATCCACATGTATGTAATTGACATGTGTGTTTTCCACATGTGTGTTTTCCACATGTGTGTTATCCACATGTGTGTTATCCACATGTGTGTTATCGACATGTGTGTTATCGACATGTGTGTTATCGACATGTGTGTTATCGACATGTGTGTTATCGACATGTGTGTTATCGACATGTGTGTTATCGACATGTGTGTTATCGACATGTGCTTCTTCAGCCTGGTACTGATGACCAGTCTCTGGAGCGTTGATGACAAGCAGGTTCTTCATGGAGTCAGACATGGCCTCCTTCACCTCGTCCTCAGACTCCTCAAAGTTCCTTTGGGGCAAAGCAAAAGTGAGGCAAAAGAAGAGTAAATCATGTCATAAAAAAGAGGAATCATAAATGTTGATGCTAATAACATGAACAAATAGGTTGTCACACAAAGTTTGGTGTTTCAATGTTTGTTTTTACAGAACAGCAACAACACAAGGCAGGTGTGGCAGGGGGTGAAGCACATCACCGGCTACAAATCCAACAACCTCGATGTGGCTGACGGAGACGCCTCGCTGGCGGAGGAACTGAACATCTTCTTGGCTCGCTTCGTGGTGGAGCAACCACATGCAGTTACATCACAACCCTCAACCCTCAACAACGTCCTCATGTTGGAGGAACATGAGGTGCAGCGCACACTAAGGAGGGTGAACCCGAGGAAAGCTGCTGGACCAGATGGTGTACCTGGACGTGTACTAAAGACCTGTGCAGACCAGCTGGCTGTTGTTTTTACCAGGATTTTCAACAAGTCCTTGTCCTAGTACATGGTCCCACCCTGTCTAAAGGACTGTTATTGTCTCACTGCCTAAAGAGCTGCAGTAAACAGTAGCATCCAGTGGCACTTACACCAATCATTATGAATCTCTGGTTCACCTCAAATCTGCCACCTGCATTGGACTCTCACCAGTTTGCGTCCAGGGCCTACAGGTCTACAGAGGATGCTATGGCACACTGCTCTGAGCCACCAAGAGCTGCTGGGGAGCTATGCAAGGCTACTCTTTGTTGATTTGAGCTCTGTGTTCAATACCATCCTAACCCACAGACTGCTGGGACTGTCTTCCTCCATCTGCCACTGGATCCTGGACTTCCTGACAGACCGCTCTCAGAGGGTGAGAGTAGGCTCCCACATCTCAGCATCAGCACCAGGGCTGCGTGCTAAGCCCCCTACTCTACACCCTCTACACTCATGACTACACCCCTGCTCATGCCAGAAATACCACTATTACATTTGCAGACAACACCACAGTAGTGGGACTAATATCTGGGAGGGATGAGTCTGCCTACAGAAATGAAGTGGAGCGGCTGACTGGGTGGTGCAGGGAAAACAACCTGGTCCTTAACACCAATAAGACGAAGGAGCTGATCATGGACTTCCGGAAGAAAAAAACAATAAACATCCAACCACTGTACATCAACGGGGACTATGTGGAGAGGGTCTCTAACTTCAGGTTCCTGGGCATCCAGATGTCGTGGAGTGCGAACACCTCAGTGACCAACAAAAAGGCACAGCAGAGACTTTACTTTCTGAGACTCCTCAGAAAAAAACCACCTGTCACAAAAACTGCTTGTGTCCTTCTATCGCTGCTCAATAGAGAGTGTGCTGACATACTGCATGTGTGTATGTTATGACATAGTGCATGTGTGTATGGTATGACATAGTGCATGTATGTATGGTATGACATACTGCATGTGTGTATGGTATGACATACTGCATGTGTGTATGGTATGACATAGTGCATGTGTGTATGTTATGACATACTGCATGTGTGTATGGTATGACATAGTGCATGTGTGTATGGTATGACATACTGCATGTGTGTATGGTATGACATAGTGCATGTGTGTATGGTATGACATAGTGCATGTGTGTATGGTATGACATAGTGCATGTGTGTATGGTATGACATAGTGCATGTGTGTATGGTATGACATAGTGCATGTGTGTATGGTATGACATACTGCATGTGTGTATGGTATGACATAGTGCATGTGTGTATGTTATGACATAGTGCATGTGTGTATGGTATGACATGCTGCATGTGTGTATGGTATGACATACTGCATGTGTGTATGGTATGACATAGTGCATGTGTGTATGGTATGACATAGTGCATGTGTGTATGGTATGACATAGTGCATGTGTGTATGGTATGACATAGTGCATGTGTGTATGGTATGACATAGTGCATGTGTGTATGGTATGACATGCTGCATGTGTGTATGGTATGACATAGTGCATGTGTGTATGGCCCTGAGAGAACAGTTCCTGTCTTGAAAGGATCCCAGCGTGTCAACTTACGTGTCGTCATCGTGGTCCGACCCGGACTGAAGGTGCACTTGGTCCACTTGGTCCACTTGGTCCACTTCCACATCCGAGTCGTCCTCCATGTCGTCTCTGTCTGAGTCTGAGAGAGGAAAGGTCATGCTAACCTACTTCCTGTGTGTGCTTCAGCTGTGGTCAGCTGACCTGCGCTCGCCAAGTCCACCGTGGTGGTCCGTGGGTCGGCTTGAGCAAGTGCGTCCAGCAGGGTTCTGGGGAGGCGGTGGACCCACTGGCGGCGACCTGCCTGGTCCTCCTCACCTGAGAAGACAAAGTCATTCAGCCACTTGAGTCCCTCTTGGACAGGAAGTGCAGGGCAACATTCAACCTGCTTGGTCCTCCAGCATAGTGCTGGAGAGCGAGTCCATGTGGACCAGCGCCTCCAGCAGTGTCTTAGGGGGCCTCTGAGTCCAGACCCTCCTGGCTGGATGAAAGTGGTCTCTCTCTTCTGTCAGGTTGTGATGGTCTACTTCCTGTTGGTCCTCTGGTGTCCCCTTGTCCTCCTCTGAGGGGACCATCATCCCATCCTCTGGTGTCCCTTGGTTCTCCTCTGAGGGGACCTTCATCCCATCCTCTGGTGTCCCCTTGTCCTCCTCTGAGGGGACCTTCATCCCATCCTCTGGTGTCCCTTGGTTCTCCTCTGAGGGGACCTTCATCCCATCCTCTGGTGTCCCCTGGTCCTCTTCTGAGGTGTCCTTCATCCCATCCTCTGGTGTCCCCTGGTCCTCCTCTGAAGTGTCCTTCATCCCATCACTGTCATCCAGGCGGATCTCAAACATAATTGCTTTCTGCAACAGAAACAAAACATGGATCACATCATTAAAGTATCCAAGAGTCTGCTGAGACTCTAGTCTGTAGACCAGGCTTGGGCAAATTAGGGTCCGTGTGTTGAACACTTTACATTCCGGCCCGCCAGACAAAAGTCTTTTTTGAAAGCATCAAAAGTGGAGCTGCCAATACGATTGATGGCAGTCTTGAACTAAAGCCAATATTCCAATGCTTGGAATGTGAACTTAGTTTATTAGGCTAATGTGCGTCACAGCAGCTCCAAGCAGAGTGGGCGGGGCTTGTCACCAGAACACATTTCTACTACTAATTGCTGTTGTGCAGAATGATGCTGCACATGTGTTGCTTATTGTAAAAGATCCATCTCCAAATGGTGGCCTGGGAAGTAAAGAGGAGAGACAATCATAATATTCTTAATATTCAGTGTTTTAGCGTTCATAGTCAATACATGATTTATCATTGTCTTATTCAGCGAAAAGGCTGTCCAATTCCATTCAGTTTTTGGAGGTGGTCTGTCATAAAGTGCTTCATATTGTGAGTGTTTGTATCGTGTTTAGCTCTCAGCCATTTTCTACCACATGTTAGGAATTTCTTTCACTGATGCTGAACAACTTAGACAAATTGAAAGTGTTCCTAAGACAGCAGAATGTGTGACACTTTTACAGCTAAACTCACAGAAAACTCACAGTGCCAAGTTACAAAGGAGAAATACATGAATATACTGCTCTTATCATATATACACTGTGTATGTGTGCTGTGTGCATGTGTGTGTATATATATATATATATATATATATATATATATATATATATATATATATATATATATATATATATATATATTGAGGGGTTTGCTTACATGTCCTTGGCAAGTTGACCTGCAATAAGGCGCTTTTGGTAGCCATCCACAAGCTTCTGCTTGAATTTTTGACCACAAAATTGCTGCAGTTCAGCAGCAGGTTTTCTGACATGGACTTGTTTCTTCAGCATTGTCCACACATTTAAGTCAGGACTTTGGGAAGGCCATTCTAAAACCTTCATTCTAGCCTGATTTAGCCATTCCTTTACCACTTTTGAGGTGTGTTTGGGGTCATTGTCCTGTTGGAACACCCAACTGCTCCCAAGACCCAACCTCCGGGCTGATGATTTTAGCTTGTCCTGAACAATTTGGATCAATCAGATCCATTTTTGTTTCATATGACCACAGAACTTTCCTCCAGAAGGTCTTATCTTTGTCCATGTGGTGTCAGATGAAACAAAAATGGATCTGTTTGGCCACAATACCCAGCAATATGTTTGGAGGAGAAAAGGTGAGGCCTTTAATCCCAGGAACACCATGTCTACCGTCAAGCATGGTGGTGGTAGTATTATGCTCTGGGCCTGTTTTGTTGCCAATGGAAGTGCTGCTTTAAATGGGACAATGAAAAAGGAAGATTAGCTCCAAATTGTTCAGGACAAGCTAAAGTCATCAGCCTGAAGGTTTGGTCTTGGGCGCAGTTGGGTGTTCCAACAGGACAAAAACACCTCAAAAGTGGTAAAGGAATGGCTAAATCAGGCTGGAATGAAGGTTTTAGAATGGCCTTCCCAAAGTCCTGACTTAAAGGGGAACATTATCAGCAGACCTATGTAAGCGTCAATATATACCTTCATGTTGCAGAAAAAAGACCATATATTTTTTTAACCGATTTCCGAACTCTAAATGGGTGAATTTTGGCGAATTAAACGTCTTTCTATTATTCGCTCTCGGAGTGATGACGTCACGTTGTGACATCGCATCGGGAAGCAATCCGCCATTTTCTCAAACACCGAGTCAAATCAGCTCTGTTATTTTCCCTTTTTTCCACTGTTTTCCGTACCTTGGAGACATCATGCCTCGTGGGTGTGTTGTCGGAGGGTGTAACAACACCAACAAGTTGCACCAGTGGCCCAAAGATGCCAAAGTGGCAAGAAATTGGACGTTTGTTCCGCACACTTTACCCACGAAAGCTATGCTACGACAGAGATGGCAAGAATGTGTGGATATCCTGCGACACTCAAAGCAGATGCATTTACAACTGACAGATCAGCTTTCAGGAAAAGAGAGCGGATGAGGGTATGTCTACAGAATATATTAATTGATGAAAACTGGGCTGTCAAAGTGCATGTTGTTGCCAAATGTATTTCATATGCTGTAAACCTAGTTCATAGTTGTTAGTTTCCTTTAATGCCAAACAAACACATACCAATCGTTGGTTAGAAGGCCATCGCCCAATTCGTCCTCGCTTTCTCCCGTGTCGCTGGCTGTCGTGTCGGTTTCGCTTGCATACGGTTCAAAGCGATATGGCTCAATAGCTTCAGTTTCTTCTTCAATTTGGTTTTGGCTACCTGCCTCCACACTACAACCATCCGTTTCAATACATGCGTCATCTGTTGAATCGCTTAAGCCGCTGAAATCCGAGTCTGAATCCGAGCTAATGTCGCTATAGCTTGCTGTTCTATGCACCATGTTTGTTTGTGTTGGCATCACTATGTGACGTCACAGGAAAATGGACGGGTGTATATAACGATGGTTAAAATCAGGCACTTTGAAGCTTTTTTTAGGGATATTGCGTGATGGGTAAAATTTTGAAAAAAACTTCGAAAAATAAAATAAGCCACTGGGAACTGATTTTTAATGGTTTTAACCCTTCTGAAATGGTGATAATGTTCCCCTTTAAATGTGTGGACAATGCTGAAGAAACAAGTCAGAAAAGCAACACATTTAGCTGAACTGGAGGAGTGGTCAAAAATTCAAGCAGAAGCTTGTGGATGGCTACCAAAAGCGCCTTATTACATTTTCAGTAGAGCCATAATAAATTCATAAAAGAAGCAAACTTCATGAAAGTTTTTTGTGAGCAACAAGTATGTGCTCCAATCACTACATCACTAAATAAATAAGACTTGTAGAAATTATTGGAAACTCAAGACAGCCATGACATGATGTTCTTTACAAGTCTATCTACACTTTTCACCACCACTGTATATACAAATAAATATACATTTACACACACACACATATATATATATATATATATATATATATATATATATATATATATATATATATATATATATATATATATATATATATATATATACATATATATATATATATACACATGTATATATATATATATATATATATATATATATATATATATATACATACATACACATAAAAATATACATTTACACGTACAAACATATAAATATAAATTTACACACATATATATCTACTGTATATATATATATATATATATATATATATATATATATACATACATACACATAAAAATATACATTTACACGTACAAACATATAAATATAAATTTACACACATATATATCTACTGTATATATATATATATATATATATATATACATATAAATATACATTTACACATATATATACAAATATAAATATACATTTACACATATATATAGATAAATATAAATATACATTTACACACATATATATATACATATAAATATACATTTACACACACACACACACATATATATATATATATATACATACACATAAAAATATAAATTTACACATACAGTATGTATACATATAAATATACATATACACATACAAATATATAAATATAAATTTACACACATATATATATATATATATATATATACATATAAATATACATTTACACATATATATAGATAAATATAAATATACATTTACACATATATATAGATAAATATAAATATACATTTACACATATATATATACAAATATAAATATACATTTACACATATATATATACATATAAATATACATTTACACACACACACACACATATATATATATATAAACATACATTTACACACACACACATATATATATATATATATATATATATATATATATATATATATATATATATATGTCTTAATAAGGTTATCCAAAAAATAGTGCTCGATACCGTAGTAGAGCGCAATATATGTATGTGTGGGAAAAAAATCACAAGACTACTTCATCTCTACAGGCCTGTTTCATGAGGGGTTCCCTCAATCATCAGGAGATTTTCCTGATGATTGAGGGAACCCCTCATGAAACAGGCCTGTAGAGATGAAGTAGTCTTGTGATTTTTCCCCCCACACATACATATATATATATATATATATATATATATATATATATATATATATATATATATATCTATCCAGGGCCATATATATATGGCCCTGGAGTCCAACTATTTGCCCATGTCTGCTCTATATTCTAGTCTGCTTGTCTCTTCCAAGTCACCTGGTCCTTGTGTTTGTTCCTCAGGTCTTTCTTCCTGTTCTCCTCCCTGATCTCCTTGAGAGCCGCTTCAACGTCCTGCAGTAGCCAAGAGACGCCAGTAGGGAAAAGAAGGTTTCAAATAAAGGAGGTCTTACCTGTACAGCTTGGACTTGGTGCTCTGTGGGAGGGTCCCTCACAAAGGTGTCATGCTGATGAAAAGAAAGATTAGGAGGAAGTTCTCAGAGGTGGACAAGAGCGTGTACCTGAGCGTCGACTCTCAGTCTCATCTGTCTCATGTCCTGATGATACTGCTGTCTGATGGCATGCAGTTGTCTCAGGTACTCCTGCACATCATGGAACACCAATCAGGGCTCTGCATTCACTATCAATTCCATAGAGGCAAGATTCCTACCTGCTGGCCCTCCTGCTTCCTGTCCTGGACTGTATGCTTGCCCTCATCTTGATGGCCAGTTGGCCTGCAGCCCTCTGCCGTGCTGGGACGCAAACCCTGAGGACACGGAACACAGGCTCCTTCAGAGAAACACTCATCCCCAATAGTTGAGGATCTCACCAGCTGTTTCTCTGCTCTCAGCTTGTAGCGGTTGGCCTCCTGGCGCCTCTGAAGGTACTCTTCACGAGCTGCTGCCACCCTGAAGGACACCAGATGCTCCAGTCCAACATGTCCAAGGGGATCCTTTGACAGGTGCAGTTCACTCACAGCTTGTAGGGTTCTCCATGTGGATCTTGGAGGTCTTCACGTGGAGGAGGTGCAGGAAGAGGTTGTGGAGAACATGAGTCTCCCTGCTGCAGAGCATCCAGTTGGACATAGAACTGCTGGTACTGTCCAAACCTGCACCCATACAAGTAGACTCAGCTCTAAGTGAGACAAACACAACTTACCTATTTGATCTAGAACCTACTTGTGGTTCTGATGACATGCTGCGTCTCCAGCTGCTCTCAGGGGAAGAAGCTACAAGCACATGTCAGAAGAAGAGTCAACTTAAACACAACACATTTATGTCCTCTATGGAACCCTCAATACAACCATATATGTCCTCTTTGGAACCCTGAACACAAACATATATGTCCTCTTTGGAACCCTTAACATAAAAATACATGTCCTCTATGGAACCCTCAACCAAAACAGCTATGTCCTCTTTGGAACCCCCAACAAAAACATATATGTACTCTTTGGAACCCTTAACATAAAAATACATGTCCTCTTTGGAACCCTCAACACAAACAGCTATGTCCTCTTTGGAACCCTTAACAAAAACACGTGTCCTCTTTGAAACCCCCAACAAAAACATATATGTTCTCTTTGGAACCCTTCAGAAAAACCTACATGTCCTCTATGGAACCCTTCCGAAAAACATATATGTCGTCTTTGGAACCCTCAAAAAAAACATCTATGTCCTCCTTGGAAACCTAAAAAAAATATATGTCCTCTTTGGAACCCTCAATACGAACATCTATGTCCTCTTTGGAACCCTTAACACGAAGATCTATGTCCTCTGTGGAACTCTTCAGAAAAACATATATGTCGTCTTTGGAATTTTCACACAAACATTTATGTCCACTTTGGAACCCTTAACAAAAACATATGTGTCCTCTATGGAACCCTCAACAAAAACATATATGTACTCTTTGGAACCCTTCAGAAAAACATACATATCCTCTATGGAACACTTCCGAAAAAACATATATGTCATCTTTGGAACCCTCAACAAAAACATCTATGTCATCTTTGGAACCCTCAAAAAAACAACTATGTCCTCTTTGGAACCCTTCAGAAAAAAATACATGTCCTCTACGGAACCCTTCCGAAAAAAATATATGTTGTCTTTGGAACCCTCAACAAAAACATCTATGTCCTCTTTGGAACCCTCAAAAAACATCTATGTCCTCTTTGGAACCCTCAATACAAACATCTATGTCCTCTTTGGAACCCTCAACAAATCATCTATGTCCTCTTTGGAACCCTTAACAAAAACATATATGTCCTCAACCTACTCAGTGGCCTAGTGGTTAGAGTGTCCGCCCTGAGATGGGTAGGTTGTGAGTTCAAACCCCGGCCGAGTCATACCAAAGACTATAAAAATTGGACCCATTTCCTCCCTGCTTGGCACTCAGCGTCAAGGGTTGGAATTGGGGGTTAAATCACCAAAAATGATTCCCGGGCGCAGCACCGCTGCTGCCCACTGCTCCCCTCACCTCCCAGGGGGTGAACAAGGGGATGGGTCAAATGCAGAGGACAAATTTCACCACACCTAGTGTGTATGTGACAATCATTGGTACTTTAACTTTAACTCTATGGAACGCTCAACACAAACATTTAAGTACTATTTCAAACCCTCAACAAAAATATACATCGACTCTTTGGAACCCTTCAAAAAACATACATGTCCTCAATGGAAACCTTCAGAAAAACATATATGTCGTCTTTGGAACCCTCAGCACAAACATCTATGTCCTCTATGGAACCCTCAACACAAGCATATTTGTACTCTTTGAAACCCTCAACACAAACATATATGTCCTCTTTGGAACCCTCAACACAAACATCTATGTCCTCTATAGAACCCTCAACACAAGCATATTTGTACTCTTTGAAACCCTCAACACAAACATCTATGTCCTCTTTGGAACCCTCAACAAAAACATCTATGTCCTCTATGGAACCCTTAACACAAACACCCATGTCCTCTATGGAAACCTCAACACAAACATCTATTTCCTCTTTGGAACCCTCAACAAAAACATCTACATCCTCTATGGAACCCTTAACACAAAAATCTATGTCCTCTTTGGAACCCTCAACAAAAACAACTATGTCCTCTATGGAACCCTCAACACAAACATCTATGTCCTCTTTGGAACCCTCAACAAATCATTTATGTCCTCTTTGGAACCCTCAACACAAACATATCTGTCCTCTTTGGAACACTGAACATAAACATCCATGTAATCTTTTGAACCCTCAACAAAAACATCTACGTCCTCTTTGGAACCCTCAACACAAACGTCTAAGTAATCTATGGAACCCTTAACAAAAACATACCTGTATATGTTCTCTATGGAACCCTCAACACAAACATTTACTGTATGTACTCTTTCGAACCCTCAACAAAAATATATATAGACTCTTTGGAACCCTTCAAAAAAACCAATCATGTCTCCTATGGAACCCTTCAGAAAAACATATATGTTGTCTTTGGAACCCTCAACACAAACATCTATGTCCTCTATGGAACCCTCAACACATCATGTACTCTTTAGAACCTTTAACAAAATCATACATGTCGTATATAGAACCCTCAACACAAAAATCTATGTACTCTTTGGAAACCTCAAAACAAACATCTATGTCTTCTATGGAATCCCTCAACAAAAACATCTACGTCCTCTTTGGAACCCTCAACACAAACATCTATGTACGCTTTGGAACCCTTAAAAACATATACGTCCTCTTTGGAACCCTTAACACAAACATCTATGTACTCTGTGGAACCCTCAACAAAAACCTATATGTCTTCTTTGGAACTCTCAACACAAACATCTAAGTCCTCTTTGGAATCCTCAACACAAACATCTATGTACTCTTTGGATCCCTCAACACAAACATCCATGTAATCTTTGGAACCCTCAACAAAAATATCTACGTCCTCTTTGGAACCCTCAAAACAAGCATATATGTACTTTATGGAACCCTCAACAAAAACATATATGTCCTCTTTGGAACCCTCAACAAAAACATCCATGCCCTTTATGGAACCCTTAACACAAACATCTATGTCCTCTTTGGAACCCTCAACTAAAACATCTATGCCCTATATGGAACCCTTAACACAAACATCTATGTCCTCTTTGGAACCCTCAACAAAAACATCTATGTCCTCTATGGAACCCTTAACACAAACATCTATGTCCTCTTTGGAACCCTTAACAAAAACATCTATGTACTCTATGGAACCCTTAACACAAACATTTATGTCCTCTTTGGAACCCTCAACATATTGCTGTGTGTTATTACTGTGTGTGTTATTACTGTGTGTGTTATTACTGTGTTATTACTGTGTGTGTTATTACTGTGTGTTTTATTACTGTGTGTGTTACTGCTGTGTGTGTTATTACTGTGTGTTATTACTGTGTGTGTTATTACTTTGTGTGTTATTACTGTGTGTGTTATTACTTTGTGTGTTATTACTGTGTTTATTATTACTGTGTGTTATTACTTTGTGTGTTATTACTGTGTGTTATTACTGTGTGTTATTACTGTGTGTGTTATTACTGTGTGTGTTATTAGTGTGTTATTACATTGTGTGTTATTACTGTGTGTGTTATTACTGTGTTATTACTGTGTGTGTTATTACTGTGTGTGTGTTATTACTGTGTGTTATTACTGTGTGTGTTATTACTGTGTGTTATTACTGTGTGTGTTATTACTGTGTAATTAGCAGCAGCACAGCCTCTCCATTCTGGTTTGACAGGATGTTTCTTCAGAGCAGCTTTGCATTTCTTCTTGTCTACACAACATAAAGCAACATGTCACACCTGTGTACATTTGTGTCATGTGTCGTCTGCACTAACATGTCACACTTGTGTACATTTGTGTCTGCACTAACAAGTGTGTGGCAACTGTGTCTTTGTGTCACATTTGTGTTATGTGTCACATTTGTGTTACATGTGTGTAACATGTGTGTCACATTTGTGTTACATGTGTGTCACGTTTGTGTTACATGTGTAACACATTTGTGTTACATGTGTGTAACATGTGTGTCACATTTGTGATACATGTGTGTAACATGTGTGTCACATGTGTTACATGTGTGTAGAATGTGTGTCACATTTGTGTTACATGTGTGTAACATGCGTGTCACATTTGTGTTACATGTGTGTAACATGTGTGTCACATTTGTGTTACATGTGTGTCACATTTGTTTTACATATGTGTCATATTTGTGTTACATGTGTGTCACATTTGTGTTACATGTGGGTCACATTTGTGTTACATTTGTGTAACATGTGTGTCACATCTGTGTTACATGTGTGTAACGTGTGTCACATTTGTGTTACGTGTGTCACATTTGTGCTACATGTGTGTCACATTTGTGTTACATGTGTGTAACACAAGTGTCACATTTGTGTTACGTGTGTAACACGTGTGTCATATGTGTTACATGTGTGTAACGTGTGTCACATTTGTGTTACATGTGTGTCACATTTGTGTTACATGTGTCTCACATTTGCATTACGTGTGTCACATTTGTGTTACATGTGTGTCACATTTGTGGTACATGTGTCTCACATTTGTGTTACATGTATGTCACATTTAAATTACATGTGTGTCCCATTTGTGTTACATGTGTGTAACATGTGTGTCACATTTGTGTTTCATGTGAGTCACATCTCTGTTACATGTGTGTAACATTTGTGTGATCTTCTAGTGTGTTACCTGGTGTTGGTCTGCAGGCTGGAGTTGTTGCTGCTTTGTTATGGTGACCCATGTCCTGCACAAACCCCCCCCCCCCCCCCCCCCCACACACACATACAAGCGCACACACATACAAGCGCACACACACACACACACACACACACACACACACACACACACACACACACACACACACACACACACACACACACACACACACTTCCATTTAAAAAGGATCATGTGACACAGTACAGGTGAGTGTCTAAGTCACCTGAGTGTGCAGGTATTTCTGCAGGAAAGGACACTGCAGGACCGAAGTGACCGATGGACGATGGCGAGGGTTCACCTGAACACACCACACACATACAACATTAGGTTCACCTGAACACACCACGCACATACAACATTAGGTTCACCTGAACACACCACGCACATACAACATTAGGTTCACCTGAACACACCACGCACATACAACATTAGGTTCACCTGAACACACCACGCACATACAACATTAGGTTCACCTGAACACACCACGCACATACAACATTAGGTTCACCTGAACACACCACGCACATACAACATTAGGTTCACCTGAACACACCACGCACATACAACATTAGGTTCACCTGAACACACCACGCACATACAACATTAGGTTCACCTGAACGCACCATGCACATACAACATTAGGTTCACCTGAACGCACCACGCACATACAACATTAGGTTCACCTGAACACACCATGCACATACAACATTAGGTTCACCTGAACACACCACGCACATACAACATTAGGTTCAGCTGAACACACCACGCACATACAACATTAGGTTCACCTGAACACACCACGCACATACAACATTAGGTTCACCTGAACACACCACGCACATACAACATTAGGTTCACCTGAACGCACCACGCACATACAACATTAGGTTCACCTGAACGCACCACGCATATACAACATTAGGTTCACCTGAACACACCATGCACATACAACATTAGGTTCACCTGAACACACCACGCACATACAACATTAGGTTCACCTGAACACACCACGCACATACAACATTAGGTTCACCTGAACACACCACGCACATACAACATTAGGTTCACCTGAACACACCACGCACATACAACATTAGGTTCACCTGAACACACCATGCACATACAACATTAGGTTCACCTGAACGCACCACGCACATACAACATTAGGTTCACCTGAACACACCACGCACATACAACATTAGGTTCACCTGAACGCACCACGCATATACAACATTTAATTACAGCTTTGATGAATCATTTAAAGTGAAACTATCAGCATACGTGTTGACGTACATAATGTACATACGTGTACACAAGGTACATACATATTGAGGTACACAAGGTAACAGTGTAAGTAGAAGTACACAGCATAAGAAGTACATGAGGTAGTACATACATATTGAGGTACACAAGAAGTAGAAGTACACAGCATAAGAAGTATATGAGGTAGTACATACATATTGAGGTACACAAGAAGTAGAAGTATATGAGGTAGTACATACATATTGAGGTACACAAGAAGTAGAAGTACACAGTAGAAGTACATGAGGTAGTACATACATATTGAGGTACACAATACACAGTATAAGTACATGAGGTAGTACATACCTTAAAGAGGTGAGTGACCAACAGACAAAGGTCAGATGAATAAGGAGAGGTCAAAGGTTTGTAGTGACCTCTGCAGATGTGACTGACCAGCTGGTGTAGACTCCTGCCCTCAAACTATACCACACACACACACACACACACACACACACACACTTCTTTAATACTGACTCTACGTACATGTGTGTGTGTGTGTGCGTGTGTGTATACGTGTGCGTGAGTGTACATGTGTGTATACATGTGTGTGTGTGTGTGTGTGTGTATACGTGTGCGTGAGTGTACATGTGTGTATACATGTGTGTGTGTGTGTGTTTGTGTGTGTGTGTGTGTGTGTGTCTGTACAGGAGTCCTGGGCATGATGTTAAAGTGCATCCGGCAGTGTAGGCTCCTCTATGGGGTCTTGGGGCACTAGGAGGTTAACCCCTTTAGTACTGTGACCCCAGGTGGCCCTTGGCAAAGGCCTAGTACCTGACTGCCCCCTAGTTTACTACTGTGACCCCAGGTGACCCTTGGCAAAGGCCTAGTACCTGACTGCCCCCTAGTTTACTACTGTGACCCCAGGTGACCCTTGGCAAAGGCCTAGTACCTGACTGCCCCCTAGTTTACTACTGTGACCCCAGGTGACCCTTGGCAAAGGCCTAGTACCTGACTGCCCCCTAGTTTACTACTGTGACCCCAGGTGGCCCTTGGCAAAGGCCTAGTACCTGACTGCCCCCTAGTTTACTACTGTGACCCCAGGTGACCCTTGGCGAAGGCCTAGTACCTGACTGCCCCCCAGCCAGGGATACGGTGAAGCCCTCAACGGCGGAGCAGGCGGAAGACGGTAGATGTAAGAACCACCACAACGGCTGCGATGGCGGAAGAAGGCCCCCCCACATCCATGTGGGCCCAGTTATGGGGAAATAATGAGCCAAGACCTCAAGGGTGGAACAGGCGGAGGATGATTGCTGGGGAAATCTAATCACCATTCTCACGTTGTACGATTCAGTATCCATTCTCATTTTTCAAAAATCTAATTTTTTTTAATTACTTTTTTTTATGAATCAATCCAACAAAACAATACACAACAACACCATAACAATGCAATCCAACAATCCAACAGAACAATACACAACAACACCATAACAATGCAATCCAATTCCAAAAGCAAAGCCGACACTCAGAAGTGCAATAAACCGAGCAATTGAGAGGAGACACAAACACCACACACAACAACAATGAATATTATCAACAACAGTATCAATATTAGTTACAATTTCAACATAGCAGTGATTAAAAACCCCTCATTGACATTATCATGAGACATTTATAAAAAAGAAGAATAGTGTGACAGTGGCTTACACTTGCATCACATCTCATAAGCTTGACAACACACTGTGTCCAATATTTTCACAAAGATCAAATAAGTCATATTTTTGCTTCATTTAATAGATAAAAAAAATGTACATTATTGCAATCAGTTGATAAAACATTGTCCTTTACAATTATAAAAGCTGTCTACTCTGCTTGCATGTCAGCAGACTGGGGTAGATCCTGATGACATCATATGTATTCAATCAATAGACAATCAATAGACAATCCTATGTATTCAATCAATAGACAATCTATAGACAATCCTATGTATTCAATCAATAGACAATCCTTTTCAATCTGGAAAATATCCTTCTTGAATCCAGAATCGCGTTGAATCAAAAAAATCAATTTATAATCGAATCGTGACCCCAAGAATCGATATTGAATCGAATCGTGGGACACCCAAATATTGCTAACCTTATGGAGCGTCACAACGGTGGAACAGTCAGAGGATGACTAATAACTCTATGGAGCGTCACAACGGTGGAACAGGCAGAGGATGACTAATAACCCTATGGAGCGTCACAACGGTGGAACAGTCAGAGGATGACTAATAACTCTATGGAGCGTCACAACGGTGGAACAGGCAGAGGATGACTAATAACCCTATGGAGCGTCACAACGGTGGAACAGACAGAGGATGACTAATAACTCTATGGAGCGTCACAACGGTGGAACAGGCAGAGGATGACTAATAACTCTATGGAGCGTCACAACGGTGGAACAGGCAGAGGATGACTAATAACCCTATGGAGCGTCACAACGGTGGAACAGACAGAGGATGACTAATAACCCTATGGAGCGTCACAACGGTGGAACAGTCAGAGGATGACTAATAACTCTATGGAGCGTCACAACGGTGGAACAGGCAGAGGATGACTAATAACCCTATGGAGCGTCACAACGGTGGAACAGACAGAGGATGACTAATAACTCTATGGAGCGTCACAACGGTGGAACAGGCAGAGGATGACTAATAACTCTATGGAGCGTCACAACGGTGGAACAGACAGAGGATGACTAATAACCCTATGGAGCGTCACAACGGTGGAACAGACAGAGGATGATTGCTAACCCTATGGAGCGTCACAACGGTGGAACAGGCAGAGGATGACTAATAACCCTATGGAGCGTCACAACGGTGGAACAGACAGAGGATGATTGCTAACCCTATGGAGCGTCACAACGGCTGGGATGGCGGATGAAGGCTGCAGCAGAAAAGGGTCCCAAGTCGTCTTGGACTCCATGCCACTGGACCTGACCCTGATCTGTCAAGGATGGTGTGGTGACTATCTGTGCACCAGTCTTCAAGGATGGTGTGGTGACTGTCTGTGCACCAGTCTTCAAGGATGGTGTGGTGACTGTCTGTGCACCAGTCTTCAAGGATGGTGTGGTGACTGTGTGTGCACCAGTCTTCAAGGATGGTGTGGTGACTGTCTGTGCACCAGTCTTCAAGGATGGTGTGGTGACTGTCTGTGCACCAGTCTTCAAGGATGGTGTGGTGACTGTCTGTGCACGAGTCTTCAAGGATGGTGTGGTGACTGTCTGTGCACCAGTCTTCAAGGATGGTGTGGTGACTGTCTGTGCACCAGTCTTCAAGGATGGTGTGGTGACTGTGTGTGCACCAGTCTTCAAGGATGGTGTGGTGACTGTGTGTGCACCAGTCTTCAAGGATGGTGTGGTGACTGTGTGTGCACCAGTCTTCAAGGATGGTGTGGTGACTGTGTGTGCACCAGTCTTCAAGGATGGTGTGGTGACTGTCTGTGCACCAGTCTTCAAGGATGGTGTGGTGACTGTGTGTGCACCAGTCTTCAAGGATGGTGTGGTGACTGTCTGTGCACCAGTCTTCAAGGATGGTGTGGTGACTGTGTGTGCACCAGTCTTCAAGGATGGTGTGGTGACTGTCTGTGCACCAGTCTTCAAGGATGGTGTGGTGACTGTGTGTGCACCAGTCTTCAAGGATGGTGTGGTGACTGTCTGTGCACCAGTCTTCAAGGATGGTGTGGTGACTGTGTGTGCACCAGTCTTCAAGGATGGTGTGGTGACTGTCTGTGCACCAGTCTTCAAGGATGGTGTGGTGACTGTCTGTGCACCAGTCTTCAAGGATGGTGTGGTGACTGTCTGTGCACCAGTCTTCAAGGATGGTGTGGTGACTGTCTGTGCACCAGTCTCCCCACGTTAAACAGTCACGCACAGGCATCCTCCATAAAGGGATACACCCCTACCAGGAGGATCGTCATACTCGCTTCGAGTGACTGTGATGATGAGGATGTGTGTGTAAGTGTGTGTGTACGTGTGTGTACGTGTAAGTTTGTGTGCATATGTGTGTACATGTGTGTGTGTAAGTGTGTGTATACATGTGTGTGTGTACGTTGGGGGTGTATACTTGTGTGTGTGTATGTGTGTACGTAGGTGTGTGTGTGTGTGTGTGTGTGTGCGTACATGTGTGTGTCTATACGTGTGTGTGTGTGTATATGTGTGTGTGTGTGTGTGTGTGTGTGTGTGTGTATACGTAGGTGTGTGTGTGTGTATGTGTGTGTAACTTACAGGCAGTCTGAGTGTGCACAGTTGATAGAGGACACAGCCCAGAGACCACATGTCCCTGCAGGACATTGTGATACATGAATCTACTGTCAATATCATCATTATTATTATTATTATTATGATACATGAATCTACTGTCAATATCATCATCATTATTATTATTATTATGATACATGAATCTACTGTCAATATCATCATTATTATTATTATTATTATGATACATGAATCTACTGTCAATATCATTATTATTATTATTATTATTATGATACATGAATCTACTGTCAATATCATCATCATTATTATTATTATTATGATACATGAATCTACTGTCAATATCATCATTATTATTATTATTATTATGATACATGAATCTACTGTCAATATCATTATTATTATTATTATTATTATGATACATGAATCTACTGTCA
>NC_084578.2:135000-190000 GCF_033978685.3 Nerophis lumbriciformis | reverse complement strand
GAAAAGAAACAAGTAGACATGGTGAATGCACAATATATCATCACACTAGATTACACTACACTACATTACACTACACTACACTATATTACACTACACTACACTATATTACACTACACTACACTATATTACACTACATTACACTACATTACACTACACTACATTACACTACACTACACTACACTACATTACACTACATTACACTACACTACATTACACTACACTATATTACACTACACTACATTACACTACACTATATTACACTACACTACACTATATTACACTACACTACATTACACTACACTATATTACACTACACTATATTACACTACATTACACTACACTACATTATATTACACTACACTACATTACACTACATTACACTATCTTACACTACACTATATTACACTATATTACACTACACTATATTACACTACACTATATTACACTACACTATATTATATTACACTACATTATACTACACTACATTACATTACATTACACTACATTACACTACACTATATCACACTACACTACATCACACTACACTATATTACACTACACTATATTACACTATATTACACTACACTACATTACACTACACTATATTACACTACACTACACTACATTACACTACACTACATTATATTAGACTACACTACATTACACTACATTACACTATCTTACACTACACTATATTACACTATATTACACTACACTACACTATATTACACTACACTATATTATACTACACTACATTATACTACACTATATTACACTACACTACATTACATTACACTACATTACACTACACTATATCACACTACACTACATCACACTACACTATATTACACTACACTATATTACACTACACTATGTTACACTACACTATATTCACTACACTATATTACACTACATTACACTACACTATATTACACTATACTACATTACACGACACTATATTACACTATACTACATTACACGACACTATATTACACTATACTACATTACACTACACTATATTACACTACACTATGTTACACTACACTATATTTACTACACTATATTACACTACACTATATTACACTACATTACACTACACTACATTACACTACACTATATTACACTATACTACATTACACTACACTATATTGCACTACACTACACTATATTACATTACACTACATTACACTACACTACACTACACTACATTACACTACACTATATTAGACTACACTACATTACACTGCATTACACTACACTACATTACACTACACTACACTACATTACACTACACTATATTACACTACACTATATTACACTACACTACATTATACTACACTACATTACATTACACTACATTACACTACACTATATTACACTACACTATATTACACTACACTACATTACACTACACTACATTACATTACACTACATTACACTACACTATATTACACTACACTACATTACACTACACTACACTACATTAGACTACACTACATTACACAGCACTACATTACACTACACTATATTCACTACACTATATTACACTACACTATATTACACTACACTACATTACATTACACTACATTTATTTATTTTATTTTATTTTTTATTTTTTCCCAAGATGGCGGCGCGCACGGACGCAGCGGCTTACGGCTCTCCGTTTCAGTGTTCTTTCCTCCTTCTTTTCTTCTTGTTTTTTTTCCTTTTGTGCACCACCTGTACTGCAACCACCCGGTACACCCGCCAGTCACTCTTGGATATCGGGAACTCGCACCAGATATCTGTTTCGAGCGACTTTCACCACGAGCACAACATCCCAGACGACATAGCGAGAGCACCGGGCTCTCCGTGGTTGGTTGTCGGGTCTGGGAGACGGCGTAGACGGAGGAGGGAGAGGAAGCAGAAGCGTGGTCGCAGGTCCGGCGTCTTGCTCAGGCTTAGGAAACAACCTCACAAGCCACCTCTACCGAGCCTGTTCCTCTCCAATGCCAGATCCCTCGTACAGAAGATGGACGACCTGGAGTTACAACTCGCTGGAAACCGCTATGTTCGGGACTGTTGTGCTATGATTATCACCGAAACCTGGCTTCACCCGGAAATACCCGATGCTAGCATGCAGCTAGCCGGCCGCACTCTGCTCCGACGGGACAGAACTAAGGACTCCGGTAAGAGCAGAGGAGGGGGGCTCTGTATCTACGTGCATGAGAACTGGTGCAACAACGGGACAATCACTGAACAGCACTGTTGCCCGGACGTGGAGTACATGTCTGTTAGATGTCGGCCTTTTTTTCTCCCGAGAGAGCTGTCTGTTGTTATCATCACGGCTGTGTATATTCCACCGGACGCCAAAGTAAACACAGCGCTCTCTCTTCAACGAACAGCAGCGGGCCCACCCCTCCGGTGTTCATATCATAGCAGGGGATTTTAATAAGGTCAATCTGAAGACTGTACTCCCTAAGTTCTACCAGCACGTGAAGTGTTCTACAAGGGGCAAGAACACCCTGGACCACGTGTATACCAACATGAAGCACGCGTACAGAGCTACACCCCTCCCCCAGCTTGGACAGTCAGACCATCTTTCCCTCCTGCTCTCTCCTACCTACACCCTCATCAGACACCAGGCCAGGCCCATCACAAAGACTGTTATGACCTGGCCTGACGATGCACTCCCCAAACTTCAGGACTGCTTCCAACACACAGACTGGGACCTCTTCCAACAACAGGAGCTGGAGACAGCCACAGGAACGGTGCTGGACTACATGCAGTTCTGCATCGGGAATGTGACTGTGGAAAAAACCATCCGGGTTTACCCCAACAAGAAACCCTGGATAACCAGCCAGGTCCGCACACTCCTCAGGGCCTGCGACGCAGCCTTCAGGTCAGGGGACAGGGCACTGTACAGTGCTGCTAGAGCCGAACTGAAGAGAAGGGTTAGGTGACATCAGGTGAACATCAGATCTAGGTGTCACTGACAACAGGTGAACATCAGATCTAGGTGTCACTGACATCAGGTGAACATCAGATCTAGGTGTCACTGACATCAGGTGAACATCAGATCTAGGTGTCACTGACATCAGGTGAACATCAGATCTAGGTGTCACTGACAACAGGTGAACATCAGATCTAGGTGTCACTGACAACAGGTGAACATCAGATCTAGGTGTCACTGACATCAGGTGAACATCAGATCTAGGTGTCACTGACATCAGGTGAACATCAGATCTAGGTGTCACTGACATCAGGTGAACATCAGATCTAGGTGTCACTGACATCAGGTGAACATCAGATCTAGGTGTCACTGACAACAGGTGAACATCAGATCTAGGTGTCACTGACAACAGGTGAACATCAGATCTAGGTGTCACTGACATCAGGTGAACATCAGATCTAGGTGTCACTGACATCAGGTGAACATCAGATCTAGGTGTCACTGACATCAGGTGAACATCAGATCTAGGTGTCACTGACATCAGGTGAACATCAGATCTAGGTGTCACTGACATCAGGTGAACATCAGATCTAGGTGTCACTGACAACAGGTGAACATCAGATCTAGGTGTCACTGACATCAGGTGAACATCAGATCTAGGTGTCACTGACATCAGGTGAACATCAGATCTAGGTGTCACTGACATCAGGTGAACATCAGATCTAGGTGTCACTGACAACAGGTGAACATCAGATCTAGGTGTCACTGACATAATTTTTTCGGTAAAATAGTGACAACTGGGCTGCTAGTTTTTTTTACTGCAAAATCTAAAGAATGTTTTTACAGTGTACATAAAGAAGATGTAATAAGCAAATACTTGTACAATAATAGCATGAGGTGAATCCCTATATATACATATATACATATATATATACACATATATACATATATATATATATATATATATATATGTATATGTATATATATATATATATATATATATATATATATATGTATATGTATATATATATATTCATCAACCATGTGTATATGATATATGATGTATTCATCAACCATGTGTATATGATGTATTCATCAACCATGTGTATATGATGTATTCATCAACCATGTGTATATGATGTATTCATCAACCATGTGTATATGATGTATTCATCAACCATGTGTATATGATGTATTCATCAACCATGTGTATATGATGTATTCATCAACCATGTGTACTCATGCTTACAAGCTCTCATCAGTTGCTTTTGAGGGTCATGGAAGAAGTTTATTGCAAAGACTTTGGGTCCAACAGAGTTGTGATCTTACATACCTGACTTTTAATGTCTCTGTGCAGGATCTTTCTGTCATGGATGTGTTTGAGGCCCAGGCAGATCTGAACAAACCAATCCAGTACCTGAACAAGATCATGGTTGTATTTAGGCTTTATTTCTCACAACTCTGACACTGCAAGGCATCAGCTGTTTTAATACTTCTCTCAGCAATTTGTCCATTATAGATGCTAAAAGCAATCCAAAGCAAATCGATAGATGCTGAGCGATCTAAATAGATATTGTTGCGTGTGTCCAGTATTCCCTCTCAGGGAATTAAAGTCACTGGTCAATCCCAAGTTCTTTCAGATGACATATATGCAGAGTAAGAAGGACCATCAAGACAGAATAGGAATATTATCAAGTTTCACTAAAGCTTTAGGAGACCAGCCCACATCAATACAGTCATACCGTCATCTCGGGATGGTCTAACATTCACACGGAAGAGACAACTTATTGCATCCAAAGAAAGTCCCCACCCCTCTCCAGAAAGAAATACAGGCTCATTGTTCTACTACAGATAAGATATAAGGGAGTACTCCAACTCCTACATTGCAAGCCTTCAAGGTAACACACACAGTTTACTTGCGGACATAAAATGAAAAAATACAAAGAGTACAAATGGAAAAACACTAGCTGATTTAAACATGGCTATGAATGAAGAAATAACTCTTAAACATATATGCATTCTCCACAATATAGATATTAAACAGCTTAAGGTAATAAAGCAAATTAGTGCAATATCTAATAACAAATCAACAATGAATTCATTATTTTTACAGCAAGTGTAAAAAAGAGCTGTACTCTCGACATTCCTTGTATACAAAGTATATCACATATATATATATACATATATATATATATATATATATATATATATATATATATATATATATATATATATATATATATCGAATGTCACGTAAAATATACATTTATCACAATAGTTATACATAACATACATACAATACACTTCATGCAAATTGCTTTTAGAAAGCATTCATTTGAATGAACAATGCATGTAGTCACTACTAGGTGGTTTAGAAACAACATCTTCCCCTGAAGTATGTCAACAAAAGGTGTCAAAAGAACTGCCTGTTTAGTAACACAACATCTTCCCCTAAAATATGTCAACAAAAGGTGTCCAAAGAACTGCCTGTTTAGTAACACAACATCTTCCCCTGACATATGTAAACAAAAGGTGTCCAGTGCTGCCTGTTTAGTAACACATCTCTGAAATATGTAAACAAAAGGTGTCCAAAGTGTTGCCTGTTTAGTAATACAACATCTTCCCCTGAAATATGTAAACAAAAGGTGTTCAGTGCTGCCTGTTTAGTAACACAACATCTCTGAAACATGTAAACAAAAGGTGTCCAAAGTGCTGCCTGTTTAGTAACACAACATCTCTGAAATATGTCAACAAAAGGTGTCCAAAGTGCTGCCTGTTTAGTAACACAACATCTCTGAAATATGTCAACAAAAGGTGTCCAAAGTGCTGCCTGTTTAGTAACACAACATCTCTGAAAGACGTAAACAAAAGGTGTAAAAAGTGCTGCCTGTTTAGTAACACAACATCTCTGAAAGACGTAAACAAAAGGTGTAAAAAGTGCTGCCTGTTTAGTAACACAACATCTCTGAAACATGTAAACAAAAGGTGTCCAAAGTGCTGCCTGTTTAGTAACACAACATCTCTGAAATATGTAAACAAAAGGTGTCCAAAGTGCTGCCTGTTTAGTAACACAACATCTCTGAAAGACGTAAACAAAAGGTGTCCAAATTGCTGCCTGTTTAGTAACACAACATCTCTGAAATATGTAAACAAAAGGTGTCCAAAGTGCTGCCTGTTTAGTAACACAACATCTCTGAAATATGTAAACAAAAGGTGTCCAAAGTGCTGCCTGTTTAGTAACACAACATCTCTGAAATATGTCAACAAAAGGTGTCCAAAGTGCTGCCTGTTTAGTAACACAACATCTCTGAAATATGTAAACAAAAGGTGTCCAAAGTGCTGCCTGTTTAGTAACACAACATCTCTGAAATATGTCAACAAAAGGTGTCCAACGTGAGTCTGAAAAGTATTCACAGTGCTTCACTTTTTCCACATTGTGTAATGTTAGACTTATTTGGAATAAATTCATTTTCCTCTCAAGCTCCATCCGGTTGGATGGGAAGTGTTGGTTTTCATCCAGGATGTCTCCGTACATTGCTGCATTCATCTTTCCCTCTATCCTGACTAGTCTCCCAGTACCTGGCGCTGAAAAGGACCCCCACAGCATGATGCTGCCACCACCATGCTTCACTGTAGGGATGGTATTGTCCCGGTGGTGTTTCCTCCAAACTTTCACACCAAAGACTTCAATCTTTGTCTCATCAGACCAGAAAAATTAGTTTCTCATGGTCTGAGAGTCTTTCTGGTGCATGTTGGCAAACTTTGGACTATAAAATGGCTTCTGTCTGGCCTCTCTACCACACTTCTTCCTTTTAAGGATGATGGAGACCACTGTACTCGTGGGACCTTCAAGCAGCAGATATTTTTCTGTATCCTTCCCCAGATTTGCGCCCGGCAACAATTTTGTCTGGGAGGTCTACAGACAATTCCTTGGACTTCATCCTTGGTGTGGGACCTCATATATAGACATATGTGTGCCTTTCCAAAGCATGTCCAACCAAGCTCAGGTGCACTCGAAAGAAGCTGTAGGAACATCTCAAGGAAGATCAGTTGAAACAGGAAGCACCTGAGATCACTTTTGAGGTTAATGGCAAAGGCTGTCAATACTTGTGCAATTTCTTAGTATTTGATTTTTATAAGTTTGCAACAAATTAAAAAATATATATTTTCACGTTGTCATTATGAGGTATTGTGCAGAATTTTGAGGACACAAATGAATCAGCCGAACTCAGGGGCGCCCTGATTGTCACCATCTTCAAGAAGGGAGATAAGGCGGACTGTGGCAACTACAGAGGCATCTCTCTCCTGTCCACAACAGGAAAAATATTGGCCCTTATTTTGGCAAACCGGTTATTGCCGCTGTCAGAAGAGATCCTCCCAGAGTCCCAGTGTGGCTTTCGTCCAGCTAGGGCAGGGGTCATCAACCCGCGGCTCCGGAGCCGCATGCGACTCTTTGATCACTCTGATGCGGCTCAGCTGCATACTTACCGCCCCTCCCGATTTGCCTGGGAGACTTCCGCATTTCAGTGCCTCTCCCAGAAATCTCCCGGGGCAAATATTGTCAGATTTTCACCTTAACAATTATAATAAGGGCGTGTTGTGATGGTACAGCATTTAACACCCTCTACAACCTGTACTAACAGTGTGCCAGCCCAGCCACATGTTGTATGCAATTGCTGCTTGCACACGTACGTGACAGCAAGGCATACTTGGTCAACAGCCACACAGGTTACACTGACAGTGGCCGTATAAAACAACTTTAACACTCTTACTAATATGCGCCACACTGTGAACCTTCTGTGCCACATCAATATGGAATGCACTCCCAACAGGTGTAAAAGAAAGTGCATCTCTATCCTCTTTCAAAACCCACTAAAACAACACCTCCAGGCAACTTCAACCCTTGACTAACACCCTCCCCCTTCCACATCCCACCTCCCCGGATTGTAAATAACCAAATGTAAATAATGAAATGTATTTCTAATGTATATACTTGTTCTTATGCTATCTGAACTCACTATGTTCTCTGCTCGCTGTACATATCCTACCAAGTCAGTCCTACACTGTTTCAATGGCCATTTCTCTGATGATGCAATTGTTGATGACTGAAGTGCTGATATCAACCAAACCCTCCTCATCCCACCCCCTGGATTGTAAATAATGTAAATAATTCAATGTATATACTCTGATGATTAACTTGTCTGTTGACTGTATTATGATGATAGTATATATCTGTACCATGAATTGATTACGTGGACCCTGACTTAAACAAGTTGAAAAACTTATTGGGGTGTTAGCATTTAGTGGTCAATTGTACGGAATATGTACTGTACTGTGCAATCTACTAATACAAGTTTCAATCAATCAATCAATGGACACAGATACACCTACTGTACCTCCTGGAGACTTTTAATTGTTGACTTGGACACAGATACATCTACTATACCTCCTGGAGACCTAACTTCATCTGGCCAACTCTTGTGAAGGGCTTTTTCTGGACAAGGGAAAGGATTTGTCTGTCATCCACCACACTTGTTTTCCGTGGTCTTCCAGGTCTTTAGGTGTTGCTGAGCTCACCTGTGCCTTCTCTCTTTTTAAAAATGTACATCTCATGTTTTTGCTATCTCTCTGATGGCTTTGTTTGGATTGTTCAGTCTAATGATGGCTTGCTTCTTCACTCATAGTGACAGCTCTTTGGACTTCATATTAATTATTACAATATTTATTATTATTATTATTATTTATTTAATATTTAAGATGGCGGCGCGCATAGACGCAGCGGTTCAGATCTCTCTTTTTTGGTGCAAGTTTTTGTTATTTTTGCTTGTATGGTGTGTGTGTCTGTCCACATTATGCCGGGCAACTAACATCTACAGTCGACCCGAACTTCTTAAATTGAGACTACGGAGTGAGCAAGACGTCACAGCTGAGTTTCTTCGTTTACACGAGATACCGGCGGACATAGCCAGGACACCGGGATCTCCATGGATTACATTTCCCAGGAGAAGGAGGCGGAGGGACAGGAAGCAAAAGCGGGGCTGCAGAGCTGGCGTGCTAGCTAGGCTCCGCAAGCTGCCATTCAAACCATCGCTTCCCAGCATTTCTTTATGGAATGCAAGATCCCTCGACAACAAGCTGGATGAGCTGAAGCTGCAGACTGCGACAAATAAGATGGTCGGGGAGAGCTGCATTCTGCTCATCACGGAGACGTGGCTTCACCCGCTCATCCCGGACACGGCTATCGAGCTAGCGGGCCGCACAACACATCGGCATGACAGAACCAAGGACTCCGGTAAGAGCAGAGGAGGGGGGCTGTGCATCTACGTCAACAACAGCTGGTGGACCAACACCAAGACTGTTACCAGTCACTGCTCATCTGATTTGGAGTACGTTACTGTGAAATGCAGACCCATCTACCTTCCACGGGAGTTTAATGTTGTCATGCTAACAGCTGTTTACATACCACCGGCAGTTAATGCTAGAACGGCCCTCAGGGTGTTACATGACTCCATTAGCAGTCAACAAAGCGCGTACCCTGAGGCGGTGCACATCATTGCTGGGGACTTTAATCATGCAGAATTGAAAACTGTGCTGCCTAAATTCCACCAGTACCGTACATTAAATGTGCAACTAGGGGCAAAACACTCTGGACAAGGCATACTCTAATATCAAGAGTAGCTACAGGGCTAAGCCACTACCACACTTGGGCCAGTCCGACCACCTGTCAGTGTTGTTAATCCCAGCATACACCCCCCTCAGGAAAAGTGCTCCCCCGACAACTAAGACTGTTAAAATCTGGCCTGAGGGCGCCTCTCAGCAGCTCCAGGATTGCTTTGAAAGAACAAACTGGAGCATCTTTGAACAGCAGGACCTGGAGGACTACCCTTTATCTGTGCTGAGCTATATCAAGTTCTGCACGGATAATGCTATGACCGAGAAGCGCATCCGGGTCTATCCAAACCAAAAGCCCTGGATGACTGGTGAGGTCAGGACCCTGCTGAAGGAGAGGAACAAGGCCTTCAGGTGTGGTGATGGGGCACATTGTACTGCCAGAGCCAGCCTGAGGAGAGGTATCATAGAAGCCAAGACAGCATATCGGAAGAAAATAGAGGTACACCTCAGCAGCAACAACACAAGGCAGGTGTGGCAGGGGGTGAAGCACATCACCGGCTACAAATCCAACAACCTCGCTGGCGGAGGAACTGAACATCTTCTTTGCTCGTTTCGTGGTGGAGCAACCACATGCAGTCACATCACAACCCTCAACCCGTGACAACGTCCTCATGTTGGAGGAACATGAGGTGCAGCGCACGCTAAGGCGGGTGAACACAAGGAAAGCTGCTGGATCGGATGGCGTACCTGGACGTGTACTAAAGACCTGTGCCAACCAGCTGACTGTTGTCTTCACCAGGATTTTCAACCAGTCCTTGTCCCAGGACATCGTCCCACCCTGTCTAAAGGACTCTGTTATTGTCCCACTGCCAAAAAAAACTGCAGTAAACAGCTTGAATGACTACCGTCCAGTGGCACTTACACCAATCATTATGAAGTGCTTTGAAACTCTGGTTCGGGGGCACATCACCTCAAATCTGCCACCTGAATTGGACTCTCACCAGTTTGCGTACATGGCAAACAGATCTACAGAGGATGCTATCGCAACAGCCCTCCACACTGCTCTGAGCCGCCTAGAGCAGCAGGGGAGCTATGCAAGGCTGTTTTTTGTTGATTTTAGCTCTGCGTTCAACACCATCCTCCCCCACAGACTGGTGCCCAGACTGACGGGGCTGGGACTGTCTTCCTCCATCTGCCACTGGATCCTGGACTTCCTGACAAATCGCTCTCAGAGGGTGAGAGTAGGCTCCCACCTCTCAGCATCCATCAGCATCAGCCCTGGCTCCCCCCAGGGCTGCGTGCTAAGCCCCCTACTCTACACCCTCTACACTCATGACTACACCCCTGCTCATGCCAGCAATACCACTATTACATTTGCAGACGACACCACAGTAGTGGGACTAATATCTGGGAGGGATGAGTCTGCCTACAGAAATGAAGTGGAGCGGCTGACTGGGTGGTGCAGGGAAAACAACCTGGTCCTTAACACCAATAAGACGAAGGAGCTGATCATGGATTTCCGGAACAAAAAAACAATAAACATCCAATCACTGTACATCAATGGGGACTATGTGGAAAGGGTCTATAACTTCAGGTTCCTGGGGATCCAGATCGAGGAAGACCTGTCGTGGAGTGCGAACACCTCAGTGACCATCAAAAAAGCACAACAGAGACTTTACTTTCTGAGACTCCTCAAAAATAACCACCTGTCACAAAAACTGCTTGTGTCCTTCTATCGCTGCTCAATAGAGAGTGTGCTGACATACTGCATGTGTGTATGTTATGACATACTGCATGTGTGTATGGTATGACATACTGCATGTGTGTATGGTATGACATACTGCATGTGTGTATGGTATGACATACTGCATGTGTGTATGTTATGACATACTGCATGTGTGTATGGTATGACATACTGCATGTGTGTATGTTATGACATACTGCATGTGTGTATGTTATGACATACTGCATGTGTGTATGGTATGACATACTGCATGTGTGTATGTTATGACATACTGCATGTGTGTATGGTATGACATACTGCATGTGTGTATGTTATGACATACTGCATGTGTGTATGGTATGACATACTGCATGTGTGTATGGTATGCCAGCTGCACGGCAGCAGAGAAAAATGCACTTCAAAGGGTGATTAAAAAGTGCCATGAAGATCATTGGCTGCTCTCTCCCCTCTCGAGATGAACTGTACATTGCCAGGTGCCTCAAAAAGGCCCAAAACATCATAAGGGACCCATCTCACCCCGGACATAAACTTCTTGAACTGCTGGGCAGGAGATACAGGACAATAAAATGCCGGACAAACTGATTTAAGAACACTTTTTACCTGAGAGCAATAGTGTCGCTGAACACAAGACAATAATGACTGTGCATGTGAGCTGTGTGCTTGCTATTTTTATGTATTGTATGTATTTGTATCTATTTATCTATGTTCTTATGTTTTTATGTGTTATTATGAATTTGCACTAAACTAATTTTTGCTTACAAATTTGTTGTACAATGTACAATGACAATAAAGATATATTCTATTCTATTCTCTATATTGACAGATGACCTCCCCAGACTCCAAATGAATATACCACACTTGAAATTAACTCTAGGCCTTTTATCTGCTATTATGTAAATGAAGGGAGGGAATAAGACACACCTGGCCATGGAACAGCTGAGTAGCCAATTGTCCAATTACTTTTGGTCCCTTAAAAGGTGGAAGGCACATATCAAATGTGTTGTAGTTCCTACACCGGTCACCTGATTGGGATGTAAATACCCCCAAATTAAAGCTCAAAGTCTGCACTTAAAAGTACATCTTGATTGTTTCATTTCAAATCCATGGTGGTGTTGTACAGAGCTGGAATACTGAAAATTGTGTCAATGTCCAAATATTTATGGACCTAACTGTATATGTATGTATATCTGTATGTATATATGTGTGGATATATGTATGTATATATGTATGTATATGTGTGCGCGTATATGTATGGAAATATGTATGTATATATGGATGTATATATGTATGGATATATTGATGTACATATGTGTATATATGTGTCAATACTTGGACTATGGGTTGTGTTTTCCCGGAATGCAAAGGAAAGTTGGCGCGGACAAGGCGTGAATGTAAGTACATATTTATTTAAACACTAACAAACTACAAAAAAAGGAAGCAAACAAAAGGCGCGCACAATGGCGGAGAACAAACTTGGCTAATGAAACAAAACTTGCACAAAGGCAGAAACTATGAACACAAAACAAAAACACTTACTGTGGCATGGCATGAAGCATGAACTATGGTAAACAGGAATATCATGGGTAGCAGTAGCATGGGTGGATAGATATAATGTCACCAGGACGAACAACAGAAACAGACCGGCTTAAATAGCAGTGACATGATCAGTGAAAACAGGTGCGTGACTCAAAACGTGAAACAGGTGCGTGACATGACAGGTGAAAACTAATGGGTTGCTATGGTGACAAAACAAACAACAGAGCACAAAGAGTCCAAAAACAAAACCGAACATGACTAAAACAAAACATGATCACACAGACATGACAATATGTATGGATATATGGATGTATATATGTGTACATACGTATGTATGTCTACGATGAGGTGGCGACTTGTCCAGGGTAATAATAAAACTATGTATGATTCCTGCTGATATCTTATAGGATCAATATCCGTATCGGGCAATCTTCGACGCTCCAATATTGGAATGGTATGAAAAGTGAGAAAGTCCTTTTTTGCATTGGAGTTGATGTGTACCTAATGAAGTGGCCGCTGACAGTGACAGTGTGGGTCCCCACCTGTTGTTCAGTGAAGAAGACTCCTCTCTGCAGGTTGATCTTCCTCATCAGGTCTCCTCCATCACAGAACTCCATGACGATGCACAGACTGCCGCCATCTGCACAAAACCTTGGTCAAATGGGAGCAAAAAGATGAAGATCTGGGTGGTGAGGTCACCTTGGAAGGAGCGTAAGAAGGACACAATGTTGGAATGTTCCATGCTGGACAGGAGGCCCACCTCCTTCTTGGCCAACTCCTTCTCTCTGCTGGACATCTGCAGCACAAACATGACACTTTCACTTCCGGTCCAGGCCGGTGTGCTCACCTTGGTCAGGTAAACATGACATGTCGGCACTTTCACTTCCGGCCCAGGCCGGTGTGCTCACCTTGGTCAGGTAAACATGACATGTCGGCACTTTTACTTCCGGCCCAGGCCGGTGTGCTCACCTTGGTCAGGTAAACATGACATGTCGGCACTTTCACTTCCGGCCTAGGCCGATGTGCTCACCTTGGTCAGGTAAACATGACATGTCTGCACTTTTACTTCCGGCTTAGGTCGGTGTGCTCACCTTGGTCAGGTAAACATGACATGTCGGCACTTTCACTTCCTGCCCAAGCCGGTGTGCTCACCTTGGTCAGGTAAACATGACATGTCTGCACTTTTACTTCCGGCCCAGGGCGGTGTGCTCACCTTGGTCAGGTAAACATGACATGTCGGCACTTTCACTTCCGGCCCAGGCCGCTGTGCTCACCTTGGTCAGGTAAACATGACATGTCGGCACTTTCACTTCCGGCCCAGGGCGGTGTGCTCACCTTGGTCAGGTAAACATAACATGTCGGCACTTTCACTTCCGGCCCAGGCCGATGTGCTCACCTTGGTCAGGTAAACATGACATGTCTGCACTTTCACTTCCGGCCCAGGGCGGTGTGCTCACCTTGGTCAGGTAAACATGGCATGTCGGCACTTTCACTTCCGGCCCAGGGCGGTGTGCTCACCTTGGTCAGGTAAACATGACATGTCGGCACTTTCACTTCCGGCCCAGGCAGGTGTGCTCACCTTGGTCAGGTCGATCCTCTTCACCACACATTGTGTGCCCGCAGCACCTTTGGGTCGCACCAGGAAGGCTTTACCGAAGGCGCCTTCTCCGATCTGACGCACAACTTCATAGTCTTCCATCTCAGCTCCAAGGACACAAAAGTATTTATTATTTGTTGACAAACATCCGCCACTAGGGGTCAGCGTCATCTTATTGGAGCGTGTTAATAAGACGAGAGCATGTCACCTTCAAATGACGTCTTTACAAAGTTAAGAATGCACTTTGTCATAAATATTGGTCATCAGAGGAAACAAAGTGCGTTGCCATGGCGACAGAAACAGGCGCAGCTAGCATTCATGCTAGCAGGCTCCAACAAGTGAACATAGTCTAAAGAAAGACAAAGTAGGTGGTTTTGAAACAGTTGAATGTCCTCCAACATCAGCGTTACCTGTTTTTAAGCCATGTTTCCTCCACTCGCTCGTCTAGTTAGTCGCTGGGCTTCACAGAGAGCAACTTATTCTACCTCCAAACAAACATTCCGTATTGCGGAGCCGGTAGTGACGTACGAGCAAAGCATGCTGGGAATTGTAGTTGTCACACAGCTAACACTTTTTGTGGTTTTTTTCTTTCTTAAAAGGGCTTTTGACGGCTTTCAAAATGATAGGAGTATATTCTTCTCTTTATCATTCATAAATGTATTTGAACCCAGAAATAACAGCAGCATATGTATTCATAGCTTTTGATTATGACAATCATTTCTTGTTGATAGAAAACAAAAACAGCTGTTTTGTCGAAAGTAAACATTCAAATATTCCACATCCCACAATGTTCCCACATTCTAATTGATATTAATATCTTTCAACACCAAACATTCCTCGCGTTCAAACATTGAAGCTAACAAAGTTCCACTTTTCACTTGACATTTCTCTGGGTTTCCTCATAATTGACACTTTTTTCCAGGTAAAAATCTAAACTTTTCTAACATTAAATCTTGTAACAAAGAAGTCGAAATCGAAACTTCTTTCATTGGGATGTTGTGTAAAATTGCAAAATTCAGACTTTTCTCATATATTCACTTTTCTTTCCTGGTAAAATTGCATTGCTTTTCTCCTAGAAGGACATTTTTATTTGTCTGTACTTTCTCATCCGTACATTTTCATGTCAAATATGGACTTTGAATAGTTTTTCCTCAACAATGTAAATATCCTGAGAGCCAGCGTCCTCTCCAGTGGACATTGTGTTGTGCATTTTTTCCTGAAATGTGTAATCCTAAAAAGTATAGATGAAAAGAAATGTCCACTGCAGAGGAAATATTCCATCATGATTTGGCACACATTCAAATGTGGGATAATCCATGTTTTTTAATGATCACTTCCCTTTGTCACATTTCCCATGATGCCCCTGTGATGACAGCTTGTTGTCCTGAGGTGACGAGACAACACAGTTAGTTGTGTGCTGCTCTCCTAAACAGTTTTAGTCCTTTCCAAGTGGAACACAAGACAGGAGAACCACAATTCATTTTGTACTTTTCTTATTTGACTGTTCATCTCCCCAAAGATTATAACTACACGCACGCACGCACGCACGCACGCACGCACGCACGCACGCACGCACGCACGCACGCACGCACGCACGCACGCACGCACGCACGCACGCACGCACACGCACACACACACACACACACACACACACACACACACACACACACACACACACACACACACACACACACACAACAAATTGGTAGAAGGAGTTGTTGAAAACAAAGATGAATGATTACAAGTCATTTCAGCTGATTTGGTGTAAATGTGAAGAAGAAAGAAGCGACTTCATGCTCCAGCAGGAAAGGAAAGATGTTGTTTATTAATGAATTGCAAATGAATCATAATCATGTCGTTTATTAATGATATACAAATGAATCATTATCATGGAGTATTTCCAGAGTTGGGACAAAACAACTTTCTAATATGTTGAGTCATCTTTACACTCAATTCATCCTAAATAGTAAGGTTGCCTCAGCCAATCAGAGGCCACCATACTAAAACCAGCGCTCTGATTGGTTTGGTCGCATCTGGGGCCGACACTACTGTAGTATTACTACTGTAGTACTGAATACTATTGTAGTATTGAATACGACGGTAGTAGTGAATACTACAGTAGTATTGAATACTACAGTAGTATTACTACAATAGTATTCAATACTGTAGTATTGAAAAATATTGTAGTATTGAATACTATTGTAGTATTCAATACTACTATAGTATTGAATACTACTGTAGTAGTGAATAATACTGTAGTATTCAATACTACAGTATTGAATACTACTGTAGTACTGAATACTATTGTAGTATTGAATGCTACTGTACTAGAACTACTGTAGTGTTGAATACTATTGTAGTATTGATGTTGGTACTACTTGGTTTCTGGCCCAACTGTATGTAGAAAGTGAAAGTGAAAGTACGCTGAGAAATGCTCGATCACATCTCACAGATCTCAGTCTCCACCACAAACTTGTTCTCAAAGTGACGGATCTTGTGGCAGCTCAGCACCTCCCGCTTCTGCATACCTGAAACACCCCCCCCCAGGTCAAAGGTCACACTTCTGCTCACTCCCAGGTCAAAGGTCACACATCTTACCCACAATCCCCAGGTCAAAGTTTACTGGTTTTACCCATAAGAGGTCAGAGTTACCCAGAATCCTGAGGTCAAAGTTCACTGATTTTACCCAGAATCCTGAGGTCAAAGTTCACTGGTTTTACCCAGAATCCTGAGGTCAAAGTTCACTGGTCTTACCCAGAATCCTGAGGTCAAAGTTCACTGGTCTTACCCAGAATCCTGAAGTCAAAGTTCACTGGTTTTACCCATAACCCTGAGGTCAAAGTTCACTGGTCTTACCCAGAATCCTGACGTCAGAGTTCACTGGTCTTACCCAGAATCCTGAGGTCAAAGTACACTGGTCTTACCCAAATTCCTGAAGTCAAAATTCACTGGTCTTACCCAGAATCCTGATGTCAGAGTTCACTGGTCTTACCCAGAATCCTGAGGTCAAAGTACACTGGTCTTACCCAAATTCCTGAAGTCAAAGTTCACTGGTCTTACCCAATATCCTGAAGTCAAAATTCACTGGTCTTACCCAGAATCCTGAAGTCAAAGTTCACTGGTCTTACCCAGAATCCTGTCCCGGCGCTGCAGCTTGAAGGTGTCCTTGCCGCGACACAGGTTATGGATGAAGTATCCCAGCTGGTCCACGTGCTCCAGGCGCTCTGTCACCACCATGTCCTCGTGCACCAGGTAGGACTGGGGCAGGTAGGTGCCAGACTGACAGAGAAGCAGAGAGACTTCTTACTGTGACATTTGGACAAGTTCCACAAAGATGAACCATGGCTACCTTGACATTGACCAGCAGCTCCAGGAAGTCTCGTGGTGGCATGACAATGGAGGTGTTGAGCGCGATGACGTAACACCTGTTCAGGTTCAGGTCCAGGTAGGCGGTCAGCATCTGAGAAAGAACCAGGTCAGCTGGGGACAAATGTCTTTGGAGGGTCCACGTCTCACCCGCTGGAAGTCGTGGACGATATCTGCGGGGTCTCCCTCCTCAAAGTCGGGCACTGGCACGTGAATGAGCGCCACCTGTTCCCTCTCCAGCACCCGGATTCTCTCCTCCAGCTGCCTCAGAGGGATTGGAAGCTCCACGTCCACCTGGGACACCAATCAAATTAGACTACAGACTGGAACAGCGCTAGCGTGGCCAAGTTGCTAGAGTGGCCGTGCCAGCAATCGGAGGGTTGCTGGTTACTGGGGTTCAATCCCCACCTTCTACCATCCTAGTCACGTCCGTTGTGTCCTTGGGCAAGACACTTCACCCTTGCTCCTGATGGGTGCTGGTTAGCGCCTTGCATGGCAGCTCCCTCCATCAGTGTGTGAATGTGTGTGTGAATGGGTAAATGTGGAAGTAGTGTCAAAGCGCTTTGAGTACCTTGAAGGTAGAAAAGCGCTATACAAGTATAACCCATTTATCATTTATAGAAGAACTAAACAACTGCAGCGCTGCCACCAGACCCCCCTGGTGTCACCAGAGCCCCCCTGGTGTCACCAGAGCCCCCCTGGTGCAAGACTCCTGCTTTTCAGTCTGTCCCCCAAACCCCCTTCAGATAAGTCCCACAGCAAGAGCTCAGCACACTAAATCCTCAGATAGAAAGTAGATTTTAAGCATTGTATCATAATAAAATAAGTTTAAGCATGTAAAAACGTATCATAATAAAATTATTTAAAGCATTTAAAAAACTTTGTATCAAAATAACATGATTTTAAGCATATAAGAAACTTTGTATCATAACAAAATTATTCTAAGCATGTAAAAAACGTTGTATCGTAATAAAAAGTTTAAGCATGTAAAAAACGTATCATAATAAAATGATTTTAAGCATGTAAAAAACTTTGTATCATAATAAAATAAGTTTAAGCATGTAAAAAATGTATCATAATAAAATGATTGTAAGCATGTAAAAAACTTTGCATCATAATAAAATTATTTTAAGCATGTAAAAAACTTTGCATCATAATAAAATGATTTTAATCTTGTAAAAAACTTTGTATCATAATAAAATGATTTTAAGCATGTAAAAAACTTTGCATCATAATAAAATTATTTTAAGCATGTAAAAAACTTTGTATCATAATAAAATGATTTTAAGCATATAAAAAACTTTGTATCATAATAAAATGATTTTAAGCATATAAAACACTTTGTATCATAATAAAATTTTAAGCATGTAAAAAACCTTGTATCATAATAAAATGATTTTAATCTTGTAAAAAACTTTGTATCATAATAAAATGATTTTAAGCATGTAAAAAACTTATCATAATAAAATTATTTAAAGCATTTAAAAAACTTTGTATCATAATAAAATTATTTTAAGCATATAAGAAACTTTGTATCATAACAAAATTATTTTAAGCATGTAAAAAACGTATCGTAATAAAATGATTTTAAGCATGTAAAACACTTTGTATCATAATAAAATGATTTTAAGCATGTAAAAAACGTATCATAATAAAATTATTTAAAGCATTTAAAAAACTTTGTATCATAATAAAATTATTTTAAGCATGTAAAAAACTTTGTATTATAAAATTATTTTAATCTTGTAAAAAACTTTGTACATAATAAAATGAGTTTAAGCATGTAAAAAACTTTGTACATAATAAAATGATTTTAAGCATGTAAAAAACTTGGCCCTGCGATGAGGTGGCGACTTGTCCAGGGTGTACCCCGCCTTCCGCCCGATTGTAGCTTAGATAGGCTCCAGCGCCCCCCGCGACCCCAAAAGGGAATAAGCGGTAGAAAATGGATGGATGGATGTAAAAAACTTTGTATTACAAAATTATTTTAATCTTCTAAAAAACTTTGTACATAATAAAATGATTTTAATCTTGTAAAAAACTTTGTACATAATAAAATGATTTTAAGCATGTAAAAAACTTTGTATTATAAAATTATTTTAATCTTCTAAAAAACTTTGTACATAATAAAATGATTGTAAGCATGTAAAAAGGTACAAGCGGGTTTTAATGCTCTGGATTGTCCTTGGCACTAATCCCTGCTGACTGTATTGGCAGGTAAAAGGTCACCTTCTCCAGTTGGGCCATGGTCAGGTCCTCCTCGCGGTAGTTGACCCCGCACACAAACACCTGGCCCTCCTGCAAGACAGAGGGAGGCGTGTCACACTTGGCTCTGCTCTGGTCTACGTGCCAGACGCACACCTCCAGGATGTAGTAGCGGTACAGGTAGGCTCCGGCCACCACCATCCCAGACAGCATGAGGCCCAGACCAAGGCACATGCACCAGCACCAGGCCCGAGACTGTCCACGCACAGGAAGTGCTGCCTCCGCATCCTGGAGATGACAAGGTCATGGAGGTCAACACTACGTTAGGGTGTGTGTGTGTGTGTGTGTGTGTGTGTGTGTGTGTGTGTGTGCGTGTGTGTGTGTGTGTGTGTGTGTGTGTGTGCGTGCGTGCATCGGGTAACAAGGCGTCAACAAGGTGCCGCCTTTTTCAAAAAGTAGAGTGACAGCTGAGCAGGAAGGGGCTTGTACCAAGTAGAGAAGACAAGTGACTTCCTGTGTAGCAGAGAGGATTGTGGGTAAATAGTTGAGCAGGGTGTATCAGGTGACAAGTGGCCACATGTCTTCTTCTTCTTCTTCTTCTTCTTTTTCACTTCTCTCTTTCACAACTGGCAGCCACTCCTCTTCAACACTTTTACTGTTGGGGAAAATTCAAGGTTTGGGCGGACCTTAGGACACACCAACCACCACCCTCCTCACAACAGGACCACAACTCTTGCTTGGGTGAGGACCGGACTTAGGCCTCCATGGAGACCAGGTTCAGTTTAGGTCCACATGGAGACCAGGTTCAGTTGTCATCAGGGAAGACTTAGGTCCACATGGAAACCAGGTTCAGTTGTCATCAGGGAAGACTTAGGTCCACATGGAAACCAGGTTCAGTTGTCATCAGGGAAGACTTAGGTCTCCATGGAGACCAGGTTCAGTTTATGTCCACATGGAGTCCAGGTTCAGTTGTCATTAGGGAAGACTTAGGTCCACATGGAAAACAGGTTCAGTTGTCATCAGGGAAGACTTGAGTCTCCATGGAGACCAGGTTCAGTTGTCATCAGGGAAGACTTAGGTCCCCATGGAGACCAGGTTCAGTTGTCATCAGGGAAGACTTAGGTCTCCATGGAGACCAGGTTCAGTTTAGGTCCACAAGGAGACCAGGTTCAGTTGTCATCAGGGAAGACTTAGGTCTCCATGGAGACCAGGTTCAGTTTAGGTCCACAAGGAGACCAGGTTCAGTTGTCATCAGGGAAGACTTAGGTCTCCATGGAGACCAGGTTCAGTTGTCATCAAGGAGTGACTTCCCAGACATGTTGATGGCCGGGTCAAGTGAAGACCATGACAAACTAGCCTTGCTGCATGAGGTGGCAAGTCTTGATGGCAAGTGGCAAGTCTTTCTGGTCCTCCTGCTGGTTTAATGGGAAGCAGTTGGAGTTTGAAGCGCTCAGTCTAAGTCTCTCTTAGAGATTACAGACTAATCTCTTGATGACATCCTCAGCAGATGTTCTTCAAGATAGTTAGTGTGGGGGTTGTCTTCTCATGGCAGGAAATGTGCTTCTAGTCTTTGAGCAAGGCACCTGACTTGCCTCCAGTGTCGGTTGCACAAATGTGAAGGAAGGTTTGTGCCGATATCTGAGATCCGTATCAGCCTCCTGCTATTCTGTACCACTGCAACACAACTACATCCATACTTTGGACTGTTGGACTTTGTTGACAATGTTTAGACACTTTTACTGACATTTTCTTTTTCTAAAATGTAGTCCTGTTCAAAGAGTCTAAACTTCTGTCCCTGACCAGTTCGTCATGAAGAAAGGTTATTGTGTGTTGGAGAAGCACAGAGACGAGAGGAAACACGTGTTGCCTGTTAGCAGAAGATTGGCAAGAAAAATGACAAATAGCGTCAGACTTTGTGTGACTTCTTCTGGGGGCTACAAAACATTATTCTACTTTCATGTACATTTTCAAAGTTCAGGTCCGTGGCGGTGCACCACTTTCACATATATTAAGGGCAAACCCTGAATTGTACGTTTTATGCAATCATTTTCAAAAAACTAAATAGAGAGCTTCCTCGAGGAGGCAATAAAGTGTAGCACTGCACATTGCATGCAAATAAACTCCAATAAATCAATAAAGATACCAATAATGATAAAATAGTAATACAAATCAATCAGATCAATCAAGTGCAAAGTTCAAACTTATGTCTTGAATACAATAATTGTGTAATATTGTAGACCATGCAGATCAAGGTTTCTCATTGTCATCCCGTTGGGTTGACTTTTTCCTTGCCCTGATGTGGGATCTGAGCCCAGGATGTGGTTGTGGTTTGTGCAGCCCTTTGAGACACTCCTGATTTAAGGCTCTATAAGTCAACTTTGATTGATTGATTGATCAATAAACATTAAGTTAAGTTAACGCAGGCTTTATATCTCACCCCTGGTGGAGGTAATGGAGCTGGGCTTAAAGTCTTTAAAGGAGCACTAAGTGACAGATGGCCAAGGTCTCCAAGGTGGACTCACAACAAAAGGTACAAACTCTTGTCTGCCATAAGGGAGGTTACACAACATCACATATTATTTTTGCACTGAAGAGAAGAAGAGTGGGTGGAAGAAAACAGGAAGTAACGTGCATCCTGTCACTGATGTGAGCGTGCAGCCATGTAATTATTCTGAAATTAAATCAAACAGGAAGTGACATGCATCCTGTCACTGATGTGAGCGTGCAGCCATGTAATTATTCTGAAATGAAATCAAACAGGAAGTAACGTGCATCCTGTCACTGATGTGAGCGTGCAGCCATGTAATTATTCTGAAATTAATTCAAACAGGAAGTGACATGCATCCTGTCACTGATGTGAGCGTGCAGCCATGTAATTATTCTGAAATTAAATCAAACAGGAAGTGACATGCATCCTGTCACTGATGTGAGCGTGCAGCCATGTAATTATTCTGAAATTAAATCAAACAGGAAGTAACATGCATCCTGTCACTGATGTGAGCGTGCAGCCATGTCATTATTCTGAAATTAAATCAAACAGGAAGTGACATGCATCCTGTCACTGATGTGAGCGTGCAGCCATGTAATTATTCTGAAATTAAATCAAACAGGAAGTAACGTGCATCCTGTCACTGATGTGAGCGTGCAGCCATGTAATTATTCTGAAATTAAATCAAACAGGAAGTAACGTGCATCCTGTCACTGATGTGAGCGTGCAGCCATGTAATTATTCTGAAATTAAATCAAACAGGAAGTGACATGCATCCTGTCACTGATGTGAGCGTGCAGCCATGTCATTATTCTGAAATTAAATCAAACAGGAAGTAACATGCATTCTGTCACTGATGTGAGCGTGCAGCCATGTAATTATTCTGAAATTAAATCAAACAGGAAGTAACATGCATCCTGTCACTGATGTGCGCGTGCAGCCATGTAATTATTCTGAAATTAAATCAAACAGGAAGTAACGTGCATCCTGTCACTGATGTGAGCGTGCAGCCATGTCATTATTCTGAAATGAAATCAAACAGGAAGTGACATGCATCCTGTCACTGATGTGAGCGTGCAGCCATGTAATTATTCTGAAATTAAATCAAACAGGAAGTGACATGCATCCTGTCACTGATGTGAGCGTGCAGCCATGTCATTATTCTGAAATGAAATCAAACAGGAAGTAACGTGCATCCTGTCACTGATGTGAGCGTGCAGCCATGTCATTATTCTGAAATGAAATCAAACAGGAAGTAACGTGCATCCTGTCACTGATGTGCGCGTGCAGCCATGTAATTATTCTGAAATGAAACCAAACAGGTAAATTAAGTTCCTCTCTGTTTCCATCAAAAACTACCCGGGTAGATTTAGTTGTTTAGGAACCTTCACAGGAACTTTGCCACTTACTCGGGTAAATAAAGTTCCTGTGTGTTTCCACCAAAAACTACTCTGACTTTGTTGGAATCATGTGAAATAAAGGAGGCAGCACAGGAAGGTAAATAACAACAAACATTACAGTAACTGTTGACTTTATTAGGAGTGACACTATTTGTGTAGTTTAGCATTGAGTTAACAATAACTAATAATAACAATAATAACTAAGTGTTATTAGGGTTAATGATAACTACTATCCATCCACTTATCCGGAATGGGGTTAGGGTTAGGAAGTGAAGTGACACATAGACGATTGTTACACATAGACAACAGGAAGTGACACAGACAATTGTTACACATAGACAACAGGAAGTGACACAGACAATTGTTACACATAGACAAGAGGAAGTGACACATAGACGATTGTTACACATAGACAACAGGAAGTGACACATAGACGATTGTTACACATAGACAACAGGAAGTGACACATAGACGATTGTTACACATAGACAACAGGAAGTGACACATAGACGATTGTTACACATAGACAACAGGAAGTGACACATACACAATTGTTACACATAGACAACAGGAAGTGACACAGACAATTGTTACACATAGACAACAGGAAGTGACAAAGATAATTGTTACACATGGACAACAAGAAGTGACACATAGACAATTGTTACACATAGACAACAGGACAGACAACAGGAAGTGACACATAGACAATTGTTACACATAGACAACAGGAAGTGACAAAGATAATTGTTACACATGGACAACAAGAAGTGACACATAGACAATTGTTACACATAGACAACAGGACAGACAACAGGAAGTGACACATAGACAATTGTTACACATAGACAACAAGAAGTGACACAGACGATTGTTACACATAGACAACAGGAAGTGACACAGACAATTGTTACACATAGACAACAGGAAGTGACACATAGACAATTGTTACACATAGACAATTGTTACACATGGACAACAGGAAGTGACACAGACAATTGTTACACATAGACAACAGGAAGTGACACAGACGATTGTTACACATAGACAACAGGAAGTGACACATAGACAATTGTTACACATTGACAACAGGAAGTGACACAGACAATTGTTACACAAACAGGAAGTGACACAAAGACAATTGTTACACAAAGACAACAGGAAGTGACACATAGACAATTGTTACACATAGACAACAGGAAGTGACACATAAACAATTGTTACACATAGACAACATTAAGTGACACATAGACAATTGTTACACATAGACAACAGGAAATGACACGTAGACAATTGTTACACATAGACAACATTAAGTGACACATAGACAATTGTTACACATAGACAACAGGAAATGACACGTAGACAATTGTTACACATAGACAACAGGAAGTGACACATAGACAATTGTTACACATAGACAACAGGAAATGACACAGACAATTGTTACACGTAGACAACAGGAAGTGACACAGACAATTGTTACACATAGACAACAGGAAGTGACACATAAACAATTGTTACACATAGACAACATTAAGTGACACATAGACAATTGTTACACATAGACAACATTAAGTGACACATAGACAATTGTTACACATTGACAACAGGAAGTGACACATAGACGATTGTTACACATAGGTAACAGGAAGTGACAAATACACAATTGTTACACATACACAACAGGAAGTGATACGTTGACAATTGTTACACATAGACAACAGGAAGTGACACATAGACGATTGTTACACATAGACAACAGGAAGTGACACATAGACAATTGTTACACATAGACAACAGGAAATGACACAGACAATTGTTACACGTAGACAACAGGAAGTGACACAGACAATTGTTACACATAGACAACAGGAAGTGACACATAAACAATTGTTACACATAGACAACAGGAAGTGACACATAGACAATTGTTACACATAGACAACATTAAGTGACACATAGACAATTGTTACACATTGACAACAGGAAATGACACATAGACAATTGTTACACATAGGTAACAGGAAGTGACAAATACACAATTGTTACACATACACAACAGGAAGTGACACAGACAATTGTTACACATAGACAACAGGAAGTGACACATAGACAATTGTTACACATAGACAACATTAAGTGACACATAGACAATTGTTACACATAGACAACATTAAGTGACACATAGACAATTGTTACACATTGACAACAGGAAATGACACATAGACAATTGTTACACATAGGTAACAGGAAGTGACAAATACACAATTGTTACACATACACAACAGGAAGTGACACAGACAATTGTTACACATAGACAACAGGAAGTGACACATAGACAATTGTTACACATAGACAACATTAAGTGACACATAGACAATTGTTACACATAGACAACATTAAGTGACACATAGACAATTGTTACACATTGACAACAGGAAATGACACATAGACAATTGTTACACATAGGTAACAGGAAGTGACAAATACACAATTGTTACACATACACAACAGGAAGTGATACGTTGACAATTGTTACACATAGACAACAGGAAGTGAAGATACATTTTAGTAACTGCTACGAAGTGGAAAAGGGGTAGGATGAAATAGGCTTTGCTTCTTCCTTCTCCTTTTCATATATGTTGCAGAGAAATGAGAATATGTCAAATATGTGACGTATCATATTGAAACTGAAAACATGTTCCAAATAATCTTCAACCTACCAACCAATAGTTCAATGTTCCTCATGAGGAAACCTTTCAACGTCTTACATCCATCAAGTGTATAAAATGGAGTAGATGAGGTATTGTTATGTGACATATGTCATTTTTTGACCAATTTCCCCAGGAGATTTTCTATATTTTGAAATAAAATGTTGATGTCCTCTTCGACACACCTAATAAACACAACACTGCTCCCTCCTTTCCTAAACATAATGTTAAAAATAACTGTTTACTGCCATATAATATTATCTTTAATAACTTTTACTGCTAATGAAGATCACTTCTGGACCGCCTGACTACTAATAATCGGTATCAGTATCGGGTCTATTAGACAGGTTTGCTGCGACATTTTCACTTCATTTGTTGACACATCAAATAAAAAACACGTCAAGCTGACACGGACCACTTTGATACTTGCGATGATTACACGACCAGTAATCTTTGGGACATGTTTTTATTGCACCTTCACTTAGCAGAGCCTTCATCCTTGCTGACGTCACAAGTCAAGTAACGACATGCAAACATAAAATGGACACTTGAAAAGACTCCACCTCAGATCACCAAGACGTGGCTTCGTAAGAGCGTTGGAAGGACATTTAAGGAGGTGCAAGGAAAGTAGACATTAGAGCGTGTCGCACAAACAATAGCAAGTTAGCCATTTTCTACTCACTTTGTCCTCCTCGGAAATCAGCGTTTCCACGTCCTTTTTGACATCTTTCTGCGAAAAGGCCGAGTTAAAAGACACTTTCACCATCGTGGAACGACAAAGCACAAACTTCCACTTGCTAGAAGGGCGAAAAATGTTCTCCTTTAACTTCTGCGTCTTAGTTGCGCGACTGAGAGATATCAAGTTGGTCAAAACAAAGCGGTGGCAACCGAGCACTACACTTCCGCTTTCATTTCAACATAAAGGCACGCCCCTTTTTAGTACGGAAGGACAATAACGCAAATAAGGTTCTGCTCCAATACAAAGTAAATACATGGCCTGTAGTTCTGATACTTTTCACTTGAAAGTAAATGCGTTTGCTTTAAATGTGTTAATAAAACTAAATACGACAACGTGACAATAGGATACATTTTATTTATCCCACGATGCGGATAGTATGTCGTTGCAGTGCAGATTGAAAAAGTCCACAAAATGAGGTAAAAAAAAACACATGAGAAAAGAGGGAAAGAATGAACAGAAAGGACATAAAATACAATAAAAGAGAGCAGCACCATTCACACCTACAGCTACAAAAGTAAAACAAAAAAAGCAATAAATATGACATATTGTGCATAGAAGAGAGCCAACTGTCCTAGGCTGCCCACTAGCTCTCGGCTATTATTAGCATGGTTTCCTTTCTTCTAATACTATTCATGTACTGGATTACGTGGCTTCCGCCCTGCAAAAGGCAAACAACCCTAAAATGCCATTTTGACCAACTACAGTTTGTTTTTTATACTTGCTCTAATAGAAAGCTTTTAAATTCACTTTACAAACAAAACTTCTATTCGAGATCAAACTTTTATCACCAAGTTCCACCTCAGAAAACACTTGGGTCTCCAAGTACCTCCAGAATGAGCAATAATAAAACACTGATTAAAAACAAGGTTTTATTTAACAAGTATGTTTACTATTTTGGTCACTGTAACATCAACATTTTGAACAGTAACACTGTAAAACTAGCAATGCAGCCAATAAAAAACTAACAATGCATCCAATAAAACACTGACAATGCAGCCAAAAAACTAACAATGCAGCCAATACAAAACTAACAATGCAGCCAATACAAAACTAACAATGCAGCCGATAGAAACTAACAATACAGCGTTTATATCCAATATTTGCATCCCATTCTAGATATATAGTCATGGCCAAAAATCTAGTCACCCTGCATGTGTCAGATAATGCAGCACTCCTTCTTCTCCCAGAAAAGAGTTGAAATGACACATGCTTTGGTATTCACATGTTTATTTCTTTTGTTTGCATTGGAACAACACAAACAAGCCAAATAAGATATTATTTGACACAGAAGTCCAAAACTGGACTGGACAAAATCATCAACTTAATATTTGGTAGCACACCTTTGGAAGACAGAAGTGAAATCAATGTAAGCATCAATGAGTTTCTTACACTTGCTACTGGAATGTTGGACCGCTAACTGTTTCTTACACTTGCTACTGGAATGTTGGTCCACTAACTGTTTCTTACACTTGCTACTGGAATGTTGGACCACTAACTGTTTCTTAACTGTTTCTTACACTTGCTACTGGAATGTTGGACCACTAACTGTTTCTTACACTTGTTACTGGAATGTTGGACCACTAACTGTTTCTTACACTTGCTACTGGAATGTTGGACTACTAACTGTTTCTTTCACTTGCTACTGGAATGTTGGACCACTAACTGTTTCTTACAGTCTAATGTTTACTAGCTGCTAGCTAATGCTAGCTACATCAACAGTCTAACATTTACTAGCTACAGCAACAGTGTAATGTTTACTAGCTACAGCAACAGTCTAATGTTTACTAGCTCCAGCAACAGTGTAACGTTTACTAGCTCCAGCAGCAGTGTAATGTTTACTAGCTACAGCAACAGTCTAATGCTTACTAGCTACAGCAACAGTGTAATGTTTACTAGCTACAACAACAGTCTAATGTTTACTAGCTACAGCAACAGTCTAATGTTTACTAGCTACAGCAAGTCATATCTTTACTAGCTACAGCAACAGTGTAATGTTTACTAGCTACAGCAACAGTGTAATGTTTACTAGCTACAGCAACAGTCTAACGTTTACTAGCTCTAGCAACAGTCTAATGTTTACTAGCTACAGCAACAGTCTAATGTTTACTAGCTACAGCAAGTCATATCTTTACTAGCTACAGCAACAGTGTAATGTTTACTAGCTACAACAACAGTCTAATGTTTACTAGCTACAGCAACAGTCTAATGTTTACTAGCTACAGCAAGTCATATCTTTACTAGCTACAGCAACAGTGTAATGTTTACTAGCTACAGCAACAGTGTAATGTTTACTAGCTACAGCAACAGTCTAACGTTTACTAGCTCTAGCAACAGTCTAATGTTTACTAGCTACAGCAACAGTCTAATGTTTACTAGCTACAGCAAGTCATATCTTTACTAGCTACAGCAACAGTGTAATGTTTACTAGCTACAGCAACAGTGTAATGTTTACTAGCTACAGCAACAGTCTAACGTTTACTAGCTCTAGCAACAGTCTAATGTTTACTAGCTACAGCAACAGTCAAATGTTTACTAGCTACAGCAACAGTCTAATGTTTACTAGCTACAGCAACAGTCTAGTGTTTACCAGCTACAGCAACAGTGTAATGTTTACTAGCTACAGCAACAGTGTAATGTTTACTAGCTACAGCAACAGTGTAATGTTTACTAGCTACAGCGACAGTCTAATGTTTACTAGCTCCAGCAACAGTCTAATGTTTACTAGCTACAGCAACAGTGTAATGTTTACTAGCTACAGCAACAGTCAAATGTTTACTAGCTCCAGCAACAGTCTAATGTTTACTAGCTACAGCAACAGTGTAATGTTTACTAGCTCCAGCAACAGTGTAATGTTTACTAGCTACAGCAACAGTGTAATTTTTACTAGCTACAGCAACAGTCTAATGTTTACTAGCTCCAGCAACAGTCTAATGTTTACTAGCTACAGCAACAGTCTAATGTTTACTAGCTACAGCAACAGTCTAATGTTTACTAGCTACAGCAACAGTGTAATGTTTACTAGCTACAGCAACAGTCTAATGTTTACTAGCTACAGCAACAGTCTAATGTTTACTAGCTACAGCAACAGTGTAATGTTTACTAGCTACAGCAACAGTCTAATGTTTACTAGCTACAGCAACAGTCTAATGTTTACTAGCTACAGCAACAGTCTAATGTTTACTAGCTACAGCAACAGTGTAATGTTTACTAGCTACAGCAACAGTCTAATGTTTACTAGCTACAGCAACAGTCAAATGTTTACTAGCTACAGCAACAGTCTAATGTTTACTAGCTACAGCAACAGTCTAATGTTTACTAGCTACAGCAACAGTCTAATGTTTACTAGCTACAGCAACAGTCTAATGTTTACTAGCTCCAGCAACAGTCTAATGTTTACTAGCTACAGCAACAGTCTAATGTTTACTAGCTACAGCAACAGTCTAATGTTTACTAGCTACAGCAACAGTCTAATGTTTACTAGCTACAGCAACAGTGTAATGTTTACTAGCTACAGCAACAGTCTAATGTTTACTAGCTACAGCAACAGTCAAATGTTTACTAGCTACAGCAACAGTCTAATGTTTACTAGCTACAGCAACAGTCTAATGTTTACTAGCTACAGCAACAGTCTAATGTTTACTAGCTACAGCAACAGTCTAATGTTTACTAGCTACAGCAACAGTCTAATGTTTACTAGCTCCAGCAACAGTCTAATGTTTACTAGCTACAGCAACAGTCTAATGTTTACTAGCTACAGCAACAGTCTAATGTTTACTAGCTCCAGCAACAGTCTAATGTTTACTAGCTACAGCAACAGTCTAATGTTTACTAGCTACAGCAACAGTCTAATGTTTACTAGCTACAGCAAAAGTGTAATGTTTACTAGCTCCAGCAACAGTCTAATGTTTACCAGCTACAGCAACAGTCTAATGTTTACTAGCTACAGCAACAGTCTAATGTTTACTAGCTACAGCAACAGTCTAATGTTTACTAGCTCCAGCAACAGTGTAATGTTTACTAGCTACAGCAACAGTCTAATGTTTACTAGCTACAGCAACAGTCTAATGTTTACTAGCTACAGCAACAGTCTAATGTTTACTAGCTACAGCAACAGTCTAATGTTTACTAGCTCCAGCAACAGTGTAATGTTTACTAGCTACAGCAACAGTCTAATGTTTACTAGCTCCAGCAACAGTCTAATGTTTACTAGCTACAGCAAAAGTGTAATGTTTACTAGCTACAGCAACAGTGTAATGTTTACTAGCTCCAGCAACAGTCTAATGTTTACTAGCTACAGCAACAGTGTAATGTTTACTAGCTACAGCAACAGTCTAATGTTTACTAGCTCCAGCAACAGCTTATATGCGACATGACGCTTGGATGGAATGTTGTGTGTTCCAAACATGGAGCTGGTTGCACTGTCTGGATGGCGGAAGTCAGCCATCTTGACAGCGGATCAGTCCACCGGAAGCCGGGTCTGATCACGTGATTGAGGGAGAAAGCCGTAGTGTTGTTCGTTTCGGTGAGAGAAATCAAAACCCATCAATGAAAAATAACAAACATACTAATGATTGGAATATATAGTCATACGAAATTAGATAACTATATTATTATTTACACTTGTTAATGTATAGGGTTACATTATTTGTCTGGTTTACCACCGAGTCAGCAACATTTAAGTTACTGCATTTATTTATTGTATGTGTGTTCCTAAAGAAAAACTAAAAATATAAAAATTAACATTTTACATATTAATATTAATGTTGTTTCTGTGTCGTCTTTTTAGCTTCCGGTTTACTGCGGATGTGGCACGGGCAAAGATGGCGGCCACAGCGACGGAGAAAGCAACAAAAGAGCGTCTATTGTGTGTTTTAGACGATTTGGAGGTTTTATCACGGTAAACTAAACCTTTGTTCATGTTCAACTGTGTGTTTTAGACGATTTGGAGGTTTTATCACGGTAAACTAAACCTTTGTTCATGTTCAACTGTGTGTTTTAGACGATTTGGAGGTTTTATCACGCATATTTCGTAAATATATATTTATGTGTGTATATATATATATATATATATATATATATATATATATATATATATATATATATATATATATATATATATATACGTATATATATATATATATATATATGTGTATATATATATACATATATATATATATACACACACATATATATATGTGTGTATATATATATATATATATATATATATATATATATATATATATATATATATATATATATAGAGAGAGAGAGATCTATCAATCTATATAAATATATAGAGTAGAGCTGAAACGATAACTCGAGTAATTCGATTACAAAATATATTCGAGAAATTTTTGCTGCGTCAAGGCGTCCTTAAGATTTTTATTTTTATTTATTTTTTAACGGCATTTTGCCTCGTTTAGTAGTCAAAGCTCACGTTTAGGCCTCTTGTCCACACGCAGACGCATACTTTTGTCTTTAAAAAGGCAGACTTACAAATGCTGGCCAAAGTGTAGAGCTCCAAAACTCTCCACTTAGCGTGTGTGTGTGTTTACACGACACACACGCATAATATATATATATATATATATATATATATATATATATATATACACACAGAAACATTACTGTAAGTATGCTGTAGCCGCTGATGTTTTGTCTATCATTTGTTCATTCCAGGGAGCTCATTGAAATGTTGGCTTTGTCCCGAAGTCAGAAACTTCCCCAACCTGGAGAGGACATTCAGGTAGATGTCCACACACCAGCTGCACACCTCCTTAGGCAGCACTGCATGGAGAGAAACAAAAATGCTGCCGTGTTTTGCCATGACCAGCAAGTCTTTTCTGCTCTGCTCTTATCAGCTGAAACAATGTGCATTTGTGGCGCTCTTAGATCCTGGACCTGCTGGTGCAGCGGGACCGGGAGTTCCAGGAGCTGATGGAGGTGGCCCAGCAGCAGGGTAAGGTGCACCAGGAGATGCAGCTCCTGGAGAAGGAGGTGGAGAAGCGGGACAGTGACATCCAGCAGCTCCAGAAGCAGCTGAAGGAGGCTGAACACATTCTGGTAATTGGAGCTCAGACTTTACAACAGAATCCATCTTTATTGTCCACCGAGGTTGTCTTCAATGGTCAGAATCAGCATGATTCTTCATGAGAACTGACACAACGTGTAATAGAATCAAATACAAATACTCAAAATGATCCAGAAGTCAAACCCACAGCTCACATGCACCTGCTGGTGCAAAGAAACATGTTTCAATGCATGCAATCCCTGCTTTCGTTAAAATAATGGCAGCCTTGCACCAGGGGCGGCATGGCGTAGTGGGTAGAGCAACCGTGCCAGAAACCTGATTGTTGCAGGTTCGCTCCCCGCCTCTTACCATCCAAAAATCGCTGCCGTTGTGTCCTTGGGCGGGACACTTCACCCTTTGCCCCCGGTGCCACTCACACCGGTGAATTGAATGATGAATGATAGGTGGTGGTCGGAGGGGCCGTTGGCGCAAATTGCAGCCACGCTTCCGTCAGTCTACCCCAGGGCAGCTGTGGCTATGAAAGTAGCTTACCACCACCAGGTGTGAATGATTGATGGGTTCTACATTTAAAGCGACTTTGGGTACTTACAAAAGCGCTATATAAATCCCAGTTATTATTATTATTATTATTATTATTAAATCCCTAGGACTTGTATATAATAATATTAGTATTCCACTAATCCCCAACTAGGACTTGTATTGTAATAATAATATTAGTATTCCACTAATCCCCAACTAGGACTTGTATTGTAATAATAATATTAGTATTCCACTAATCCCCAACTAGGACTTGTATTGTAATAATAATGTTAGTGGGAGACATGTGGTCTTTGTTTCAAGGCGACAGCAGTTTACCAGGCCAAAGAGAAGCTCAAGTCCATTGAGAGGGCCAAGAAAGGTGAGCCAGCACACATTTGTGCTTTCTTCTTCTGAGTAACACCTGGTTCTCTGCAGGAAGCATCTCCTCGGAGGAAATCATCAAGTACGCTCACAGGATCAGCGCCAGCAACGCTGTGTGCGCCCCCCTCAACTGGCTCCCAGGTAGCAAGTCCTGCTCAGACATTCACAATATCTGTTTGTTGTCAGGGGATCTACTACAAGTCTTTGTTGTCAGGGGATCTACTACAAGTCTTTGTGGTCAGGGGATCTTTTACAGTGTTTGTTGTCAGGGGATCTACTACAAGTCTTTGTGGTCAGGGGATCTTTTACAGTGTTTGTTGTCAGGGGATCTACTACAAGTCTTTGTGGTCAGGGGATCTACTACAAGTCTTTGTAAGACATTCACAACACGTGTTTGTTGTCAGGAGATCTACTACACGTCTTTGTAAGACATTCACAACTGGGTTGTCAGGGGACATGTGTTTGTTGTCAGGTGATCCACTAGCAGTTTTTTCAGCCATTCACAAGAGGTGTTTGTTGTCAGGTGACTCACTAGAAGTGTTTTCAGCCATTCACAAGATGTCTGTTGTCAGGTGACCCACTAGAAGTGTTTTCGGCCATTCACAACAGGTGTTTGTTGTCAGGTGACCCACTAGAATTGTTTTCAGCACGTCGCAACAGGTGTTTGTTGTCAGGTGATCGACTTGAAGTGATTTCAGCCATTCACAAGAGGTGTTTGTTGTCAGGTGATCCACTAGAAGTGTTTTCAGCCATTCACAACATGTTGTCAGGTGACCCGAGGCGACCGTACCCCACTGACCTGGAGATGCGCAGTGGGATGTTGGGTCACATGACCAACCTGCCCACCAATGGGGTGAATGGCCACCTGCCAGGTGATGCTCTGGCTGCAGGGAGGTTGCCAGGTGGGAGATATTTCACACACTTCAATCATCACAGCTGTGTCTCAATGTCAGCCCACCTTTGCCCTGCCAGACGTGCTGACCCCCCACTACCCTTGGCAGTCATCAGACCTTCCTGTGGGCATGCTGCCTCCTCACCATGGCAACGACATGCTGCCTCCTCACCATGGCAACGACATGCTGCCTCCTCACCATGGCAACGACTTTGGTCTGGAGCCTCCGGGACACAACAAGGAGAACGAGGACGACGTGGAGGCCATGTCCACTGACTCTTCTAGTAGTAGTAGTGACTCTGACTGATGTGTGTGTGTGAGTGAGTGAGTGAGTGAGTGTAGGCCATGTCCACTGACTCTTCTAGTAGAAGTACTGACTCTGACTGGTGTGTGTGTGTGTGTGTGTGTGTGTGTGTGTGTGTGTGTGTGTGTGTGTGTGTGTGTGTGTGTGTGTGTGTGTGTGTGTGTGTGTGTGTGTGTGTGTGTGTGTGTGTGTGTGTGTGTGTGTGTGTGTGTGTGTGTGTGTGTGTGTGTGCACTTATCTTGTAAATAAAATGTTTGAAGTTGAGTGTGCTGCAGATGTTGTTGCTCCAATAATGAGTGAACTTATGAAGTTATGATAGTAATATTGTATTAAAAAAACAGTAAATGACTTGTATGGAAGTACAAATGTAATATTGTTGAAGACCTGAGTGGGGTGCTCACTAGTGGTGAGTGTAGGGAAATGTCTTCTTTGTCACATGGTGTGGAAAGAACCACCTCCAGCTTAACGTGATGAAGACCAAGGAGCTGGTTGTGGACCTGGGAAGGAGGAGGAGTACTCCGGCTACGCCTGTTTCCATCAGGGGGGTGGATGTGGACATGGTTGAGGATTATAAATACCTGGGAGTACACACGGACAACAAGCTGAATGGGTCAAAACCAGAGACGTGCAGTCACTAGTTTAGTTAGCTGAGGTATATAATGTACAGTGTATTTGGTCAACAACTGTATGTGTGTAACGTATTTCTTGTGCTGAGCAATCATAAAACTGCTGCGAAGACTCACTGTGTGAGGCTCGCGTAATCCCGCCTCCTGGTGCCGGTTAATGCACCTCCGCTGCAGAGTGCACCCCCCGACGGGAGTGCCACACCAACCAAAGCCCACACCCAAACCCTCCACGTGCAAGACCGAATCCACCCAAAAAAAGTCAAGAAGCCAAAAAGTGCAAAAACAACAATGCTCGCGCCGGAGGAGCCGTGAACGAGTATATTTACAGCTAGAATTCACCAAGTCAAGTATTTCATATATATAAACAGCAGTGACGTGCAGTGAGGTTGATGGCTGGTGAGGCACTGACTTCATCACAGTCACATTTACAAACATATGAACCCTAAAGAGTATCTTATTCACCATTTGATTGGCAGCAGTTAACGGGTTATGTTTAAAAGCTCATACCAGCATTCTTCCCTGCTTGGCACTCAGCATCAAGGCTTGGAATTGGGGGTTAAATCACCAAAAATTATTCCTGGGCGCGGCACCGCTGCTGCCCACTGCTCCCCTCACCTCCCAGGGGGTGAACAAGGGATGGGTCAAATGCAGAGGACACATTTCATTACACCTAGTGTGTGTGTGTGACAATCATTGCTACTTTAACTTAACTTTAACTTTACACATACAAACTGTAGCACACAAAAAAGCACATTTAATAAAAAAAAACGTTATTATGGTCTTACCTTTACTTATAAGTGCGGGAACAGTGGTGTTGGTGTTGGAGGAGTTGTGAATGAATGAAATATGAAATCCGTGCTGCAGTCTGCAGGTGTACCTAATGTTGTGTCCCTGCAGTCGTTCGCGGCTCCTCCGGCGCGAGCATTGTTGTTTTTGCACTTTTTGGCTTCTTGTTGAGTGACTTTTTTGAGTGGGTTCGGTCTTGCACGTGGAGGGTTTGGGTGTGGGCTTTGGTTGGTGTGGCGCTCCCGTCGGGGGGTGCATTAACCGGCACAAGGAGGCGGGATTACTGCGAGCCTCAGCCAGTGCGTCTTCGCAGCAGTTTTATGATTGCTCAGCACAAGAAATACATTACACACATACAGTTGTTGACAAAATACACTGTACATTATATACCTCAGCTAACTAAACTATGGAAATGTATAATATAATTCATATAGCAATACAGTCTCACTGCACAGCAGGCCAGCAGTTAGCCCAGTCCGCAATCCATGGTGAGGCTCCACGCACTGACGTGCCTCAACTGGCTGCTGATCACCGCACCGTCTCTTCTCAGTATTTGAACAGAAAATGTGAAAATTCAGTGATTTTGAATAAAAATAATCTAAAACTGGTGAAGTTAAATGGAAAATAACTTTATAGTATAATCACTGAATACATATAACAATTTAATAAATTTTTTTTCTTTTTACATTTTTTTTCTTTCCATGATGGCAGGTGAGGCGGGGCCTCACCTGCCATCATATATATATATATATATATATATATATATATAGCTAGAATTCACTGAAAGTGAAGTATTTTCTTATATATATATATATATATATATATATATATATATATATATATATATATATATATATATATATAAGAAATACTATATATATATATATATATAAGAAATAATATATATATATATATATATATATATATATATATATATATATATATATAGCTAGAATTCACTGAAAGTGAAGTATTTTCTTATATATATATATATATATATATATATATATATATATATATATATATATATATATATAAGAAATACTATATATATATATATATATAAGAAATAATATATATATATATATATATATATATATATATATATATATATATATATATATATATATATATATATATATATATATATATGTATATATATATATATATATATATATATATTGCACAGTACAGTACATATTCTGTATAATTGACCGCTAAATGGTAACACCCCAATAAGTTGTTGTACTTGTTTAAGTCGGGGTCCACGTTAATCAAGCATAGATATCAAGCAAACGTTTGATTAAAAATAAGTTACTTTTAGAAGCAACTTTCCGATTTACAGCGTCATAAATATATATTTTTCAGCTGGGATAGACTCCAGCCAACCCCACCAGCCCGGGAGGGACAAGCGGTAGAAAATGGACGACACCATAAACGTTGTAAAATCCCAGCGTCATGAAGGCGACACAGCTGCCGACTCACCCCTCCCCTTCCCTGCGCATGCGCACTATCCATCGCCTAGGAAGCAGACATGGCGACGTCCCTGATCTGCGGACGTCTGACGGCTCGCCTGAGGACTTCAGGCCGCAGAAGCGCGATTAGCTCTGCTTCCAAGGTGAGACCCGCACCGCAATAATGCCAAGAGTGTTGCTTTGGAAGAACCAGGGAGTGACCGTGCCACGAACTCCCTGGGCGGCACAACATGGCGGAAATGAGCCAGACACGGTCAAACATGACACTGGCACCAGATGCTACTGCGCATGTGCAAGATAGCCTGAATGCTATGAAGCAGCTAACACACACAGGCTGGTGTGTGTGTGTGTGTGTGTGTGTGTGTGTGTGTGTGTGTGTGTGTGTGTGTGTGTGTGTGTGTGTGTGTGTGTGTGTGTGTGTGTGTGTGTGTGTGTGTCAAGTTGTGTGTGTCAAGTTGTGTGTGTCAAGTTGTGTGTGTGTGTCTGTGTCAAGGTGTGTGTGTCTGTGTGTATCTGCGTGTGTGTGTGTGTACAATGTTTTTGGAGCTGACTTGACCTATAGTGACCTCCAGTGTGCTACTGCTCCCAAAGTGAGTTGGAGTGTTTAGTTTAGGCTAGCATAGCTAAATATGTCACACTTAATATGTTCTTGTGTTGATTAGATATCAACTACACACATATGATGTTGTAGATATCAACTACACAATATGATGTTGTAGATATCAACTACACAAATATGATGTTGTAGATATCAACTACACAATATGATGTTGTAGATATCAACTACACACATATGATGTTGTAGATATCAACTACACAAATATGATGATGTAGATATCAACTACACACATATGATGTTGTAGATATCAACTACACACATATGATGTTGTAGATATCAACTACACAATATGATGTTGTAGATATCAACTACACACATATGATGTAGATATCAACTACACAATATGATGTTGTAGATATCAACTACACACATATGATGTTGTAGATATCAACTACACAAATATGATGATGTAGATATCAACTCCACAAATATGATGTTGTAGATATCAACTACACAAATATGATGTTGTAGATATCAACTACACACATATGATGTAGATATCAACTACACACATATGATGTTGTAGATATCAACTACACAAATATGATGTTGTAGATATCAACTACACACATATGATGTTGTAGATATCAACTACACACATATGATGTAGATATCAACTACACAATATTTTTTTTTTTTTTTTTTTTTTTTTTAAATGTCCTGTCCAGCTTCTCAGGCAAATCATATAGTTGATGTAGATGCCCATGTCGGCTGTTCAGATTTACTTTACAAAAGAGAAGTGTAGGATACTTCTCTTGTTGCCTTATTTGTATTTGACTTTATTAAATGTATTTATATTATCATTTAGTGCAGCCGGGCCGGAGCAGGAGGGGATAGAAAGAGAAAAAAAAAGAAGACAGAGGGGGAAATTGTGGGGACAAGAGGGGGATTAGACAGAGAGACAAAAACAACAACAGCAAACAACAACAACAACAACAATAGAGCAACATCAGCAAATATGACATGTACAAATATGATGGTAAAAGTAATAGCAAACAAGCAGTTAGCGAAAAACAAAAAATAATACAGAAATGACAATGAGCATTATTACACTACAAATGGATCAATACAAATACCAATAGAAATAGCGCTATTGATAATGAACAACACCAATAATTTACCTTTATTATCAACAATACAGTTGTTTAAATGCAACAATACATATACGCAATGATAACTTGAGATACGAAAGAATGCAGAAAAATGGAGGGGGAGAAAGAGAAGCAACCTACACAATATGATGTTGTAGATATCAACTACACACATATGATGTTGTAGATATCAACTACACAAATATGATGATGTAGATATCAACTACACAATATGATGTTGTAGATATCAACTACACAAATATGATGTTGTAGATATCAACTACACACATATGATGTTGTAGATATCAACTACACAAATATGATGTTGTAGATATCAACTACACAAATATGATGTTGTAGATATCAACTACACACATATGATGTTGTAGATATCAACTACACACATATGATGTTGTAGATATCAACTACACACATATGATGTTGTAGATATCAACTACACACATATGATGTTGTAGATATCAACTACACAAATATGATGTTGTAGATATCAACTACACACGTATGATGATGTAGATATCAACTACACAAATATGATGTTGTAGATATCAACTACACACATGATGTGGTAGATAACTACACAAATATGATGTTGTAGATATCAACTACACAAATATGATGTTGTAGATATCAACTACACAAATATGATTATCAACTACACAAATATGATTATCAACTACACAAATATGATGTAGATATCAACTACACATGTATGATGTTGTAGATATCAACTACACAAATATGATGTAGATATCAACTACACAAATATGATGTTGTAGATTACAACTACACAATATGATGTTGTAGATATCAACTACACACATATGATGTAGATATCAACTACACAATATGATGTTGTAGATATCAACTACACACATATGATGTTGTAGATATCAACTACACAAATATGATGATGTAGATATCAACTACACAATATGATGTTGTAGATATCAACTACACAAATATGATGTTGTAGATATCAACTACACACATATGATGTTGTAGATATCAACTACACAAATATGATGTTGTAGATATCAACTACACAAATATGATGTTGTAGATATCAACTACACACATATGATGTTGTAGATATCAACTACACACATATGATGTTGTAGATATCAACTACACACATATGATGTTGTAGATATCAACTACACACATATGATGTTGTAGATATCAACTACGCAAATATGATGTTGTAGATATCAACTACACACGTATGATGATGTAGATATCAACTACACAAATATGATGTTGTAGATATCAACTACACACATGATGTGGTAGATAACTACACAAATATGATGTTGTAGATATCAACTACACAAATATGATGTTGTAGATATCAACTACACAAATATGATTATCAACTACACAAATATGATGTAGATATCAACTACACACGTATGATGTTGTAGATATCAACTACACAAATATGATGTAGATATCAACTACACAAATATGATGTTGTAGATTACAACTACACAATATGATGTAGATATCAACTACACACATGTGGTAGATATCAACTACACAATATGATGTTGTAGATATCAACTACACAATATGATGTTGTAGATATCAACTACACAAATATGATGATGTAGATATCAACTACACAAATATGATGTTGTAGATTACAACTACACAATATGATGTTGTAGATATCAACTACACACATGTGGTAGATATCAACTACACAATATGATGTTGTAGATATCAACTACACAATATGATGTTGTAGATATCAACTACACACATATGATGTTGTAGATGTCAACTACACAAATATGATGATGTAGATATCAACTACACAAATATGATGATGTAGATATCAACTACACAATATGATGTTGTAGATATCAACTACACAATATGATGTTGTAGATATCAACTACACACATATGATGTGGTAGATATCAACTACACAAATATGATGTTGTAGATATCAACTACACAAATATGATGTTGTAAATATCAACTCCACAAATATGATGTTGTAGATATCAACTACACAATATGATGTTGTAGATATCAACTCCACAAATATGATGTGGTAGATATCAACTACACAAATATGATGTTGTAGATATCAACTACACAAATATGATGTTGTAGATATCAACTCCACAAATATGATGTTGTAGATATCAACTACACAATATGATGTTGTAGATATCAACTCCACAAATATGATGTGGTAGATATCAACTACACAAATATGATGTTGTAGATATCAACTCCACAAATATGATGTTGTAGATTTCAACTACACAAATATGATGTATAAAAAACATCCAAGCACCTCCATGTAGGTTTTTTCTACACACTGTAAGTATAGATGTAGTATCTAATAACATTCATAATAACATGTCATATTGACATATTTTGATCATTTCATTAAGTTTTAATGTCACAGACTCATCACAACGCTCACTTTCCCTTCAACAACAATAAGACTACTAACCATGGCAGACTTGATGAGAGACAACAAAGACTACTTTGTGACAAATGATGATCCTGAAACTTCTTTTTCGAGCCTGAATATAAGGAGTATGATCTACACGTTTTAGAAGCTAAACAGATGCAGTTTTAGTGAAACACTAAGCATCATGTAGCAGTATTGCTAAGTGCTAAACAAGATATACCAATATAATAAAACAATCACTTACTGTACAATGTCTGCTCTCACTGGGATAAAGACTGATGGGATGTTTATATCTTCCCTGTTACATCAACAATTCATTGTGTCTTTTTGGCCATCTCCGGGTCTAAGTTGGATGTCAAAGTGGGCCAACTTGTAGGTTTATGTCCACAACCTTCTACTATCCAGGTGAGAGACATGATTCATCATCTAGAATTATTATTCACCAACTCAGGTCATGCAGCAGTTCTGTATGTTAATATAGCAGCATAAGCTAGTTAGCTCTCTAAAAGTAGTTCCTCTGCGTTAGAACTTGTAATACCAATATCACTAATACGTGTTAATTCTCAGGTTATGACATGTAAATTGAGTATTGTTGGTGCTTTTTGGATGTTTTATTAGAGGACTTTATGAGCGTAATAGTGTACTCTCATTACCTGCATTGTTAGCCACCTCTTACTTGCTGTATTTTACAAGCTAGAATGCATAAAAAAGGTCAACTTATGTGTTCTTGTCCTACGTAAGGATTGTGATTGATAGGCAACATCAAAAAGTGCATTTCTGTTTAAATGCCCATTAAAAACATTTTCCTCTCTCCTGCCCTCTTCTAGGTTCTAGCAGGTTCCTGGGGCCTGACTGGAGGCCATGTGGGCCAGCTGCAGCAGCAGAGGAGCCTCTCCTTGCACGAGTACATGAGCATCGGCCTGCTGAAGGAGGCGGGCATCGCCGTGCCCGAGGGCCTGGTGGCCGGCTCCCCGGACCAGGCCTACGCCGCGGCCAAGCAGATCGGTCAGTCAAACATCTCCTTCCATCCTTCACTCACACATTCCACATTGTCCAATCACAGGTCTGCTTACTCACAGCTTACAGGTTACTTACTTCCTGATCGCCATCATACCAAGAGTAGTCTTCATGGCTCCGCTCTTCTCCACACTCAATTAGGTGCTCGCAAACCTTGGCCTTTATAGAACAACATCATGTGGCTTTTTAGGTACTGCTACTGATTTGTAGTAGTCAGGAGGCCCACAAGTGATATTCAAGTTATTCAAGATCAAAAAATGTCAGTAAACAGTTGTTGTAACATTATGTTTAGGAAAGTAGTGACATAATGTTTGATCTTCTGTTTATGAATCAATTATTAGTAGTAGTCAGGAGGTCCATAAGTGATATTCATTAGCAGTAAAACTCATTCAAGATGAATATCATATGTCATAATGTTTGATGTTGTGTTTATTAGGTGTGTCTAAGAGGAACATCAATTATTATTAGTTGTCAGGAGGTCCATAAGTCATATTCATTAGCAGTAAAAGTCATTAAAGATGAATATCATATGTCAGTAAACAGTTGTTTTAACATTATGTTTAGGGAGCAGTAGTGACATAATGTTTGATGTTGTGTTTAACATTAAACTTTATTAGTTTATAAGTTCCTTTAACAACTATAATTGTTTTTTAATGCGCGATGAAGGCGTACACTTCCTGACTCCTTTTTGATCCTCGGCCCGTTCCGTAGCGTGAGGAAGTCTAATGTTGTCCAGTGACTGTGGAGCTACAAGCGGGAAAGTAGCGAGCGGGAAGAAAGGAGGACATGATGGAAATGTGCGATGACAAGAGCAGACTATTTCCTCTTCCACCTCACTGGAACCAACGCAGCTTGTAGAGAGGAGGAGCTCCATGTCCATGTGGACCTTCATAACATCACATGGAGATTGTTACTCCACGTCCGTGTGGACCTTCATAACATCACATGGAGATTGTTACTCCACGTCCGTGTGGACCTTCATAACATCACATGGAGATTGTTACTCCACGTCCGTGTGGACCTTCATAACATCACATGGAGATTGTTACTCCACATCCGTGTGGACCTTCATAACATCACATGGAGATTGTTACTCCACGTCCGTGTGGACCTTCATAACATCACATGGAGATTGTTACTCCACGTCCGTGTGGACCTTCATAACATCACATGGAGATTGTTACTCCACGTCCGTGTGGACCTTCATAACATCACATGGAGATTGTTACTCCACGTCCGTGTGGACCTTCATAACATCACATGGAGATTGTTACTCCACGTCCGTGTGGACCTTCATAACATCACGTGGAGATTGTTACTCCACGTCCGTGTGGACCTTCATAACATCACGTGGAGATTGTTACTCCACGTTTGTGTGGACCTTCATAACATCACATGGAGATTGTTACTCCACGTCCGTGTGGACCTTCATAACATCACATGGAGATTGTTACTCCACGTCCGTGTGGACCTTCATAACATCACGTGGAGATTGTTACTCCACGTCCGTGTGGACCTTCATAACATCACATGGAGATTGTTACTCCACGTCCGTGTGGACCTTCATAACGTCACATGGAGATTGTTACTCCAACTGCTTTAGGAAGATGGAATACAAACTCAGCAGAAACAACTTTGTTCTCACACACTCGGCTCTGACCAACAAAACAAAGAAAAATGATCCTACATTCCAATCCTGATGTTCCTACATCAATAAATATTTGATGGCAGATTGAAATCAAGTTTATTCATGTTCTGATTGATAGTCCTCGATTACAGAATATTCCTCAGGCTGAATATTAAATTTGATTCATGTAATGGAGAAGGTTGAAATATTGTCATGCAGAGATACCATGAACTTGTACAAGATGTCAAGTACAGAATATTTATTCAGGTCGAAATATCACAGACTACATTTGCAAACAACTTTGACAATCAAATCATGATCGTAGCATTTTGGGTTATTGAAGTGTTAAACTGCTATCTAAACATGGAAGTGTAGCTCCTCCTCTCTGTGTGCAAGTGCTCCTACAGCAGGAATCCAAACTCTGTATTCCTACAAAAATCTGACAAGACACAAACACACTTCAGGTCATTTTTTAATCTCCTTACGTAATGTTTACCTTCAACTCCACAAAGATTTGTATAAATGAGGCCCCTGAACCTTCTTAAAGGGCCAGCGCTGCCATACAGTGTGTCCAGAATGTGCTCTCATGTGTGTCAGGTTCCAAGGACCTGGTGGTCAAAGCTCAGGTCCTGGCGGGCGGCAGAGGCAAGGGCACCTTTGAGGGCGGACTTAAGGGAGGAGTCAAGATCGTCTACTCGTAAGTGTGTCCCGTGCTCGCCATTCCACGCTTCAGCTCCCCATTCCTCCGCCCGTCTGTCCCAGGCCCGAGGAGGCGCGAGACATTTCCTCCCAGATGATCGGCCGCAAACTGTACACCAAGCAGACGGGGGAGGCGGGCCGCATCTGCAACCAGGTGTTCATCTGCGAGCGCAGGTATCCTCGCAGGGAGTACTACTTTGCCATCACCATGGAGAGGTCATTTCAGGTCAGTCTCAACATTCTTACCTTCCAGCAGCCACTTTAGTCCCATATCCATACCAGTATTGTGTAGAAATACACCCAATTAAATATCCATACCTATCCATCTTCTTCCAGTATTGTGTAGAAATACCCCCAATTACATATCCATACCTATGCATCTTCTTCTATTATTGTGTAGAAATACACCCAATTACATATCCATACCTATGCATCTTCTATTATTGTGTAGAAACACCCCCAATTACATATCCATACCTATGCATCTTCTATTATTGTGTAGAAATACCCCTAATTACATATCCATACCTATCCACCTTCTTCTAGTATTGTGTAGAAATACCCCCAATTACATATCCATACCTATCCATCTTCTTCTATTATTGTGTAGAAATACCCCCAATTACATATCCATACCTATCCATCTTCTTCTAGTATTGTGTAGAAATACCCCCAATTACATATCCATACCTATCCACCTTCTTCCAGTATTGTGTAGAAATACCCCCAATTACATATCCATACCTATCCACCTTCTTCTAGTCTTGTGTAGAATTTAATATATAAAACTAGATATACAAAATAGATAGCAATGTGTGGGCCTGAAGACAATGTGCAAGACTGGAAATCCTTCCAACAACAACTTGACCATGCTTTTCAGGCCACCACTAGATGGCAGCACAGTCAAACTCTGCAGCTTATTGCAGTTCAAGTGTGCTGAATGAAGACAAGAAACATGCTTTGTGCTGCAGGGCCCCGTGTTGATCTTTCAAGAAACATGCTTTGTGCTGCAGGGCCCCGTGTTGATCTTTCAAGAAACATGCTTTGTGCTGCAGGGCCCCATGTTGATCTTTCAAGAAACATGCTTTGTGCTGCAGGGCCCCGTGTTGATCTTTCAAGAAACATGCTTTGTGCTGCAGGGCCCCGTGTTGATCGGCAGCTCGCAGGGGGGTGTCAACATCGAAGATGTGGCGGCAGAAAACCCAGACGCCATCGTGAAGGAGCCCATCGACATTGTGGAAGGCATCAAGATGGAGCAGGCGCTCAAGGTAAACACAGCACAGCACATCACCACCCTCTGACTGATGCTGGAATACAACACACCTTATAAACATTATGACATATAATATTATCTTTAGTAACTTTTACTGCTAATGAATATCACTTATGGACCTCCTGACTACTAATAATAATTGATGTTCCTCTTCGACACACCTAATAAACACAACATCAAACATTATGTCACTACTGCTCCCACCTTTCCTAAACATAATGTTTACTGACATATAATATTAACTGTTCTTGATTGGCAACACTAAATGGTCCCTAGTGTGTGAATGTGAGTGTGAATGTTGTCTGTCTATCTGTGTTGGCCCTGTGATGAGGTGGCGACTTGTCCAGGGTGTACCCCGCCTTCCGCCAGATTGTAGCTGAGATAGGCTCCAGCGCCCCCCGCGACCCCGAAGGGATTAAGCAGTAGAAAATGGATGGAGAAGTAGAAGTGTTCCTGAACAAGTGTGTGGGTGGATGTGCCACAGCAGGTGACTAGTAGTTCCAGTAGAAGTGTTCCTGAACAAGTGTGTGGGTGGATGTGCCACAGCAGGTGACTAGTAGTTCCAGTAGAAGTGTTCCTGAACAAGTGTGTGGGTGGATGTGCCACAGCAGGTGACTAGTAGTTCCAGTAGAAGTGTTCCTGAACAAGTGTGTGGGTGGATGTGCCACAGCAGGTGACTAGTAGTTCCAGTAGAAGTGTTCCTGAACAAGTGTGTGGGTGGATGTGCCACAGCAGGTGACTAGTAGTTCCAGTACAAGTGTTCCTGAACAAGTGTGTGGGTGGATGTGCCACAGCAGGTGACTAGTAGTTCCAGTACAAGTGTTCCTGAACAAGTGTGTGGGTGGATGTGCCACAGCAGGTGACTAGTAGTTCCAGTACAAGTGTTCCTGAACAAGTGTGTGGGTGGATGTGCCACAGCAGGTGACTAGTAGTTCCAGTAGAAGTGTTCCTGAACAAGTGTGTGGGTGGATGTGCCACAGCAGGTGACTAGTAGTTCCAGTAGAAGTGTTCCTGAACAAGTGTGTGGGTGGATGTGCCACAGCAGGTGACTAGTAGTTCCAGTAGAAGTGTTCCTGAACAAGTGTGTGGGTGGATGTGCCACAGCAGGTGACTAGTAGTTCCAGTAGAAGTGTTCCTGAACAAGTGTGTGGGTGGATGTGCCACAGCAGGTGACTAGTAGTTCCAGTACAAGTGTTCCTGAACAAGTGTGTGGGTGGATGTGCCACAGCAGGTGACTAGTAGTTCCAGTACAAGTGTTCCTGAACAAGTGTGTGGGTGGATGTGCCACAGCAGGTGACTAGTAGTTCCAGTACAAGTGTTCCTGAACAAGTGTGTGGGTGGATGTGCCACAGCAGGTGACTAGTAGTTCCAGTAGAAGTGTTCCTGAACAAGTGTGTGGGTGGATGTGCCACAGCAGGTGACTAGTAGTTCCAGTAGAAGTGTTCCTGAACAAGTGTGTGGGTGGATGTGCCACAGCAGGTGACTAGTAGTTCCAGTAGAAGTGTTCCTGAACAAGTGTGTGGGTGGATGTGCCACAGCAGGTGACTAGTAGTTCCAGTACAAGTGTTCCTGAACAAGTGTGTGGGTGGATGTGCCACAGCAGGTGACTAGTAGTTCCAGTACAAGTGTTCCTGAACAAGTGTGTGGGTGGATGTGCCACAGCAGGTGACTAGTAGTTCCAGTACAAGTGTTCCTGAACAAGTGTGTGGGTGGATGTGCCACAGCAGGTGACTAGTAGTTCCAGTACAAGTGTTCCTGAACAAGTGTGTGGGTGGATGTGCCACAGCAGGTGACTAGTAGTTCCAGTACAAGTGTTCCTGAACAAGTGTGTGGGTGGATGTGCCACAGCAGGTGACTAGTAGTTCCAGTACAAGTGTTCCTGAACAAGTGTGTGGGTGGATGTGCCACAGCAGGTGACTAGTAGTTCCAGTAGAAGTGTTCCTGAACAAGTGTGTGGGTGGATGTGCCACAGCAGGTGACTAGTAGTTCCAGTACAAGTGTTCCTGAACAAGTGTGTGGGTGGATGTGTCACAGCAGGTGACTAGTAGTTCCAGTAGAAGTGTTCCTGAACAAGTGTGTGGGTGGATGTGCCACAGCAGGTGACTAGTAGTTCCAGTAGAAGTGTTCCTGAACAAGTGTGTGGGTGGATGTGCCACAGCAGGTGACTAGTAGTTCCAGTAGAAGTGTTCCTGAACAAGTGTGTGGGTGGATGTGCCACAGCAGGTGACTAGTAGTTCCAGTAGAAGTGTTCCTGAACAAGTGTGTGGGTGGATGTGCCACAGCAGGTGACTAGTAGTTCCAGTAGAAGTGTTCCTGAACAAGTGTGTGGGTGGATGTGCCACAGCAGGTGACTAGTAGTTCCAGTACAAGTGTTCCTGAACAAGTGTGTGGGTGGATGTGCCACAGCAGGTGACTAGTAGTTCCAGTACAAGTGTTCCTGAACAAGTGTGTGGGTGGATGTGCCACAGCAGGTGACTAGTAGTTCCAGTACAAGTGTTCCTGAACAAGTGTGTGGGTGGATGTGCCACAGCAGGTGACTAGTAGTTCCAGTAGAAGTGTTCCTGAACAAGTGTGTGGGTGGATGTGCCACAGCAGGTGACTAGTAGTTCCAGTAGAAGTGTTCCTGAACAAGTGTGTGGGTGGATGTGCCACAGCAGGTGACTAGTAGTTCCAGTAGAAGTGTTCCTGAACAAGTGTGTGGGTGGATGTGCCACAGCAGGTGACTAGTAGTTCCAGTACAAGTGTTCCTGAACAAGTGTGTGGGTGGATGTGCCACAGCAGGTGACTAGTAGTTCCAGTACAAGTGTTCCTGAACAAGTGTGTGGGTGGATGTGCCACAGCAGGTGACTAGTAGTTCCAGTACAAGTGTTCCTGAACAAGTGTGTGGGTGGATGTGCCACAGCAGGTGACTAGTAGTTCCAGTACAAGTGTTCCTGAACAAGTGTGTGGGTGGATGTGCCACAGCAGGTGACTAGTAGTTCCAGTACAAGTGTTCCTGAACAAGTGTGTGGGTGGATGTGCCACAGCAGGTGACTAGTAGTTCCAGTAGAAGTGTTCCTGAACAAGTGTGTGGGTGGATGTGCCACAGCAGGTGACTAGTAGTTCCAGTACAAGTGTTCCTGAACAAGTGTGTGGGTGGATGTGTCACAGCAGGTGACTAGTAGTTCCAGTAGAAGTGTTCCTGAACAAGTGTGTGGGTGGATGTGCCACAGCAGGTGACTAGTAGTTCCAGTAGAAGTGTTCCTGAACAAGTGTGTGGGTGGATGTGCCACAGCAGGTGACTAGTAGTTCCAGTACAAGTGTTCCTGAACAAGTGTGTGGGTGGATGTGCCACAGCAGGTGACTAGTAGTTCCAGTAGAAGTGTTCCTGAACAAGTGTGTGGGTGGATGTGCCACAGCAGGTGACTAGTAGTTCCAGTAGAAGTGTTCCTGAACAAGTGTGTGGGTGGATGTGCCACAGCAGGTGACTAGTAGTTCCAGTAGAAGTGTTCCTGAACAAGTGTGTGGGTGGATGTGCCACAGCAGGTGACTAGTAGTTCCAGTACAAGTGTTCCTGAACAAGTGTGTGGGTGGATGTGCCACAGCAGGTGACTAGTAGTTCCAGTACAAGTGTTCCTGAACAAGTGTGTGGGTGGATGTGCCACAGCAGGTGACTAGTAGTTCCAGTAGAAGTGTTCCTGAACAAGTGTGTGGGTGGATGTGCCACAGCAGGTGACTAGTAGTTCCAGTAGAAGTGTTCCTGAACAAGTGTGTGGGTGGATGTGCCACAGCAGGTGACTAGTAGTTCCAGTAGAAGTGTTCCTGAACAAGTGTGTGGGTGGATGTGCCACAGCAGGTGACTAGTAGTTCCAGTACAAGTGTTCCTGAACAAGTGTGTGGGTGGATGTGTCACAGCAGGTGACTAGTAGTTCCAGTACAAGTGTTCCTGAACAAGTGTGTGGGTGGATGTGCCACAGCAGGTGACTAGTAGTTCCAGTACAAGTGTTCCTGAACAAGTGTGTGGGTGGATGTGCCACAGCAGGTGACTAGTAGTTCCAGTAGAAGTGTTCCTGAACAAGTGTGTGGGTGGATGTGCCACAGCAGGTGACTAGTAGTTCCAGTAGAAGTGTTCCTGAACAAGTAGAAGTGTTCCTGAACAAGTGTGTGGGTGGATGTGCCACAGCAGGTGACTAGTAGTTCCAGTAGAAGTGTTCCTGGTGCCATCATGTGGTGTGCTTGCTGCAGGTTGCACAGAAGATGGGGTTCCCTGTGGCGCTGCAGAAGGAGGCGGCAGAGAACATGGTCAAACTCTACCAGGTCTTCATCAAGTACGACGCCTCCATGTTGGAGATCAACCCCATGGTGGAGGACTCCTCTGGTCTTGGTCAGTCTCATCTGTCTGCTCTGAAGACCTGCTCTCAGCTGTCTTGTCTCCACAGTCATGTGCATGGACGCCAAGATCAACTTTGACTCCAACGCAGCCTACCGCCAGAAGAAGGTCTTTGACCTGCAGGACTGGACTCAGGAGGACCCTCGAGACAGGCAGGCGGCCTTGGCCGACCTGAACTACATCGGACTGGATGGAACCATCGGCTGTCTGGGTTAGTGAAAAGAGCTTCTTACTGATATTGAAAACAAACATGTATCAGCTTACAGTACATGTCTCATGTGCGATACATGCAGGGGGTTTACTAGCGTGTGATATCATGTGCGATACAAGCAGAGGGTTTATTAGCATGTGATATCATGTGCGATACAAGCAGAGGGTTTATTAGCATGTGATATCATGTGCAATACCCACAGAGGGTTTATTAGCATGTGATATCATGTGCGATACAAGCAGAGGGTTTATTAGCATGTGATATCATGTGCGATACAAGCAGAGGGTTTACTCGCATGTGATATCATGTGCAATACCCACAGAGGGTTTATTAGCGTGTGATATAATGTGCGATACATGCAGGGGGTTTACTAGCGTGTGATATCATGTGCGATACAAGCAGTCCTGCAGCGTGTTTACTTGTGTGTGATATGATTTACTTCATCACCTTTATAACATTCACACTACTAAATAATAATATAGATAATAATGACAATAATAAGTCATCATAACTACCATTGTTGTTCACACTACTAAATAAAAATATAGATAATAATGACAATAATAAGTAATCATAACTACCATTGTTGTTCACACTACTAAATAAAAATATAGATAATAATGACAATAATAAGTTATAACTACCATTGTTGTTCACACTACTAAATAATAATATAGATAATAATGACAATAATAAGTCATCATAACTACCATTGTTGTTCACACTACTAAATAATAATATAGATAATAATGACAATAATAAGTCATCATAACTGCCATTGTTTGTGCAGTCAATGGTGCGGGTCTGGCCATGGCCACCATGGACATCATCAAGCTGCACGGCGGCACACCTGCCAACTTCCTGGATGTAGGAGGCGGAGCTACAGCCCATCAGGTGACGGAGGCCTTCAAGCTGATCACCTCAGACAGGAAGGTAAGAAGAAGTGTGTAGAAGATAAAAGACCTCAAAGTCCATGCTCACGTCTGCTGTTCAGGTCCAGGCCATCCTGGTCAACATCTTTGGAGGCATCATGAGGTGTGACGTCATTGCCCAGGGCATCATCATGGCCGTGCGAGACCTGGACCTCAAGATCCCCATCGTCGTGCGTCTTCAAGGTTCTACATTTGACTTCTCATGGCTGCACCCAGCTTTCTAGTCCTCTTCTTGGTAGAGATAGTCTAAAAGTCACTGAAATACAAATATTTGGAAGTAACTGATTACATATTGTAAAAAGTAACTTCCTTCATCCCTCATGTTCACACAATTGCAATCTAGACAAATGTTAATGAGTTATTTTCTTCAAATTGGTGCGTCCATAACGTGTCTGCATCTCCCTGTCACTCATGAAAGATTGTGTCATCATTTAGGAACACGAGTGGACGACGCCAAAGCTCTCATTGCTGCCAGTCCCTTGAAAATACTCGCCTGCGACGACCTGGATGAAGCTGCCAGAATGGTACACACACACACACACACACACACACACACACACACACACACACACACCAATTTCCATTAAAGCGAGTGTGTCTACACATAAATACTTTGGTCCAATCAGAAGACAATCAGGTCATGCAGATCAAGATGGCGATGTGTTGAAGTCCAATGACTCCATGTTGTATTCTTTGTCAATACAACATGAATACACCAATGAAAAGATGCCTCTTCTGCACACACACTTCTTCTTTCAAACTCACACAGCGTTGGAAGGTTCAAAGTCATGAAATATTAACACGTGTGGACTGACTATTATCTCTGTGATGCCTTCACAGGTCGTCAGACTTTCACAAATCAAATCATTCTTTTAAAGACATGAAATATTCACATTGTGTGATGCCTTCACAGGTCGTCAGACTTTCAGAAATCGTCTCACTGGCTAAAGAGGCTCAAGTGGACATCACCTTCCAACTTCCTATTTGAGCTTCCTTGCCTCTAACACTCCCCCAGAAGCTAGCCCCTCCTCCTTCCCACACACACACACACACACACACACACACACACACACTGAGCAGATGTATGTTTAACACACACGCAGACACACACACACACGCAGAAACACACACACGCAGACACACATGCAGAAACACACACACACACACACACTCACACTCACTTCCACACATGCAGAAACACACACACACACACACACACACACACTCACACTCACTTCCACACATGTCAGCACAATGCATTATTCAGCAGGACTGGAATGAACTTCTTTCCTGAACAACCGAAGATCCCTGAAGGTTCAAGAAGGTCTAAGAACACTAAATGACCTCCTGCCTTCTCTTTGTTTGTTTGTGTGTGTGTGTGTGTGTGTGTGTGTGTGTGTGTGTGTGTGTGTGTGTGTGTGTGTGTGTGTGTGTGTGTGTGTGTGTGTGTGTGGAAGCCATGTCTACTGACTCTTCTAGTAGTAGTAGTGACTCTGACTGACTTGTGTGTGTGTGTGTGTGTGTGTGTGTGTGTGTGTGTGTGTGTGTGTGAGAAGACACTCTTGGTGTGTACGTGTGGAGCCAGCATCATGTGAGCCTTACATCGTAGTTCTTCTTCTATTGGGGGTGGGGATTTCTCTTAGTCGATGCAAGGCCCCTCCCACACTCCATCCCTGCCACGCCCCCTTTCTCCCTGTGACATGACACATTGTGACCTGATGATGTAAATAAACAAAGTCAATATTTATGTCATGTCAGAACAATAAAGAGAGGACTTAAAACTGATCAATGTCTTCTTTTTTGCCTGTGCATCGGTTGGGAACATCTCTGCGCTGCTGACCCGTCTCTGCTCGAGATGGTCTCCTGCTGGCCCCACTGTGGACTCGACTCTCACTGTTGTGTTGGATCTACTATGGACTGGACTCTCACTGTTGTTTTGGATCTACTGTGGACTGGACTCTCACTGTTGTTGTATCCACTATGGACTGGACTCTCACTGTTGTGTTGGATCTACTAGACTGGACTCTCACTATTATGTTAGATCCACTATGGACTGGACTCTCACTGTTGTGTTGGATCTACTATGGACTGGACTCTCACTGTTGTGTTGGATCTACTATGGACTGGACTCTCACTATTATGTTAGATCCACTATGGACTGGACTCTCACTGTTGTGTTGGATCTACTATGGACTGGACTCTCACTGTTGTGTTGGATCTACTATGGACTGGACTCTCACTGTTGTGTTGGATCTACTATGGACTGGACTCTCACAATTATATGTCAGACCCACTCGACGTCCATTGCATCCGGTCTCCCCTAGAGGGGGGGGGAGGTTAGGCGGAGGGGCTAGGCACTGTCC
>NC_084578.2:80000-127500 GCF_033978685.3 Nerophis lumbriciformis | reverse complement strand
TTAAAAATGTAAACGTGTTACTAAACGTCTGGAATTTCACCGCTGTGTATCATTATACCGTTTATTGTTACATCCATAGTCCATTAACAAGTAAAAAGTCAAGGGCGGTCACGGCATGTTCTTGCCTTAAATGCCGGTCAATTTTTTCGGGCATTACGGCAAGTCACAAGGGTGGTCACGGAAAATGCAGCGGTTGCCATGGTTCAATTCAAGCCCTGCATACATATACATATCAAAGGGACAAGCGGTAGAAAATGGATGTATTTATATGTATTTATGTATTTATATATATATATATATATATATATATATATATATATATATATATATATATATTAGGGCTGCAACTAACGATTAATTTGATAATTGATTAATCTGTCGATTATTACTTCGATTAATCGATTAATAATTGGATACAAGAGACAAACTACATTTCTGTCCTTTCCAGTATTTTATTGAAAAATCTGGCATAGTGGCACCATGTTGTGGACATGAGGGGTGCAGCATACAGCAATAATAAGACAGAAATGTAACTCATCAGATCAGAACTGAATCAAATGTTGTACACGTTTCTGTTGTGAATAATAAAGGATTCATTTGAGGCTGCCTCTGAATAATAGCATGAAATATTCCAGCACCTTCAAAACGTTGAGTTATACTAAAGCGTCACTCAAATCTAAATAGATTTATATAGCTTAATCGGGCCCGGCTACATTGATCCATTATGAAACCAACCTGAGATATTTCTGTCCTTTACGTTTATTTCCAAATTGGTAACCGTGCGTTTTCTCTCTCAAAACGGAGTCAAATGTGGCGGAGACACATGATCAGCCCCGCGTTGCAACAAAGGCATAACATTAACGTTACTCACAAAAAAGCTGAACTCATGAATGCCTGTTGCCACTATGGACTTAAAAAGTTACGTACTGTGAGTTCTTCCCTTCATCCATGGCTCCAACATGTTTCCTCTTCAGTTCTTGCCTTCATCCATGGCTCCAACATGTTTCCTCTTCAGTTCTTGCCTTCATCCATGGCTCCAACATGTTTCCTCTTCAGTTCTTGCCTTCATCCATGGCTCCAACATGTTTCCTCTTCAGTTCTTGCCTTCATCCATGGCTCCAACATGTTTCCTCTTCAGTTCTTGCCTTCATCCATGGCTCCAACATGTTTCCTCTTCAGTTCTTGCCTTCATCCATGGCTCCAACATGTTTCCTCTTCAGTTCTTGCCTTCATCCATGGCTCCAACATGTTTCCTCTTCAGTTCTTGCCTTCATCCATGGCTCCAACATGTTTCCTCTTCAGTTCTTGCCTTCATCCATGGCTCCAACATGTTTCCTCTTCAGTTCTTGCCTTCATCCATGGCTCCAACATGTTTCCTCTTCAGTTCTTGCCTTCATCCATGGCTCCAACATGTTTCCTCTTCAGTTCTTGCCTTCATCCATGGCTCCAACATGTTTCCTCTTCAGTTCTTGCCTTCATCCATGGCTCCAACATGTTTCCTCTTCAGTTCTTGCCTTCATCCATGGCGCCAACATGTTTCCTCTTCAGTTCTTGCCTTCATCCATGGCTCCAACATGTTTCCTCTTCAGTTCTTGCCTTCATCCATGGCTCCAACATGTTTCCTCTTCAGTTTTTGCCTTCATCCATGGCTCCAACATGTTTCCTCTTCAGTTCTTGCCTTCATCCATGGCTCCAACATGTTTCCTCTTCAGTTCTTGCCTTCATCCATGGCTCCAACATGTTTCCTCTTCAGTTCTTGCCTTCATCCATGGCTCCAACATGTTTCCTCTTCAGTTCTTGCCTTCATCCATGGCTCCAACATGTTTCCTCTTCAGTTCTTGCCTTCATCCATGGCTCCAACATGTTTCCTCTTCAGTTCTTGCCTTCACCCATGGCTCCAACATGTTTCCTCTTCAGTTCTTGCCTTCATCCATGGCTCCAACATGTTTCCTCTTCAGTTCTTGCCTTCATCCATGGCTCCAACATGTTTCCTCTTCAGTTCTTGCCTTCATCCATGGCTCCAACATGTTTCCTCTTCAGTTCTTGCCTTCATCCATGGCTCCAACATGTTTCCTCTTCAGTTCTTGCCTTCATCCATGGCTCCAACATGTTTCCTCTTCAGTTCTTGCCTTCATCCATGGCTCCAACATGTTTCCTCTTCAGTTCTTGCCTTCATCCATGGCTCCAACATGTTTCCTCTTCAGTTCTTCCCTTCATCCATGGCGCCAACATGTTTCCTCTTCAGTTCTTGCCTTCATCCATGGCTCCAACATGTTTCCTCTTCAGTTCTTGCCTTCATCCATGGCTCCAACATGTTTCCTCTTCAGTTCTTGCCTTCATCCATGGCTCCAACATGTTTCCTCTTCAGTTCTTGCCTTCATCCATGGCTCCAACATGTTTCCTCTTCAGTTCTTGCCTTCATCCATGGCTCCAACATGTTTCCTCTTCAGTTCTTCCCTTCATCCATGGCTCCAACATGTTTCCTCTTCAGTTCTTGCCTTCATCCATGGCTCCGACATGTTTCCTCTTCAGTTCTTGCCTTCATCCATGGCTCCGACATGTTTCCTCTTCAGTTCTTGCCTTCATCCATGGCTCCAACATGTTTCCTCTTCAGTTCTTGCCTTCATCAATGGCTCCAACATGTTTCCTCTTCAGTTTTTGCCTTCATCCATGGCTCCAACATGTTTCCTCTTCAGTTCTTGCCTTCATCCATGGCTCCAACATGTTTCCTCTTCAGTTCTTGCCTTCATCAATGGCTCCAACATGTTTCCTCTTCAGTTCTTGCCTTCATCCATGGCTCCAACATGTTTCCTCTTCAGTTCTTGCCTTCATCCATGGCTCCAACATGTTTCCTCTTCAGTTCTTGCCTTCATCCATGGCTCCAACATGTTTCCTCTTCAGTTCTTGCCTTCATCCATGGCTCCAACATGTTTCCTCTTCAGTTCTTGCCTTCATCCATGGCTCCAACATGTTTCCTCTTCAGTTCTTGCCTTCATCCATGGCTCCAACATGTTTCCTCTTCAGTTATTGCCTTCATCCATGGCTCCAACATGTTTCCTCTTCAGTTCTTGCCTTCATCCATGGCTCCAACATGTTTCCTCTTCAGTTCTTGCCTTCATCCATGGCTCCAACATGTTTCCTCTTCAGTTCTTGCCTTCATCCATGGCTCCAACATGTTTCCTCTTCAGTTCTTGCCTTCATCCATGGCTCCAACATGTTTCCTCTTCAGTTCTTGCCTTCATCCATGGCTCCAACATGTTTCCTCTTCAGTTCTTGCCTTCATCCATGGCTCCAACATGTTTCCTCTTCAGTTCTTGCCTTCATCCATGGCTCCAACATGTTTCCTCTTCAGTTCTTCCCTTCATCCATGGCGCCAACATGTTTCCTCTTCAGTTCTTGCCTTCATCCATGGCTCCAACATGTTTCCTCTTCAGTTCTTGCCTTCATCCATGGCTCCAACATGTTTCCTCTTCAGTTCTTGCCTTCATCCATGGCTCCAACATGTTTCCTCTTCAGTTCTTGCCTTCATCCATGGCTCCAACATGTTTCCTCTTCAGTTCTTGCCTTCATCCATGGCTCCAACATGTTTCCTCTTCAGTTCTTCCCTTCATCCATGGCTCCAACATGTTTCCTCTTCAGTTCTTGCCTTCATCCATGGCTCCAACATGTTTCCTCTTCAGTTCTTGCCTTCATCCATGGCTCCAACATGTTTCCTCTTCAGTTCTTGCCTTCATCCATGGCTCCAACATGTTTCCTCTTCAGTTCTTGCCTTCATCAATGGCTCCAACATGTTTCCTCTTCAGTTTTTGCCTTCATCCATGGCTCCAACATGTTTCCTCTTCAGTTCTTGCCTTCATCCATGGCTCCAACATGTTTCCTCTTCAGTTCTTGCCTTCATCAATGGCTCCAACATGTTTCCTCTTCAGTTCTTGCCTTCATCCATGGCTCCAACATGTTTCCTCTTCAGTTCTTGCCTTCATCCATGGCTCCAACATGTTTCCTCTTCAGTTCTTGCCTTCATCCATGGCTCCAACATGTTTCCTCTTCAGTTCTTGCCTTCATCCATGGCTCCAACATGTTTCCTCTTCAGTTCTTGCCTTCATCAATGGCTCCAACATGTTTCCTCTTCAGTTTTTGCCTTCATCCATGGCTCCAACATGTTTCCTCTTCAGTTCTTGCCTTCATCCATGGCTCCAACATGTTTCCTCTTCAGTTCTTGCCTTCATCCATGGCTCCAACATGTTTCCTCTTCAGTTCTTGCCTTCATCCATGGCTCCAACATGTTTCCTCTTCAGTTCTTGCCTTCATCCATGGCTCCAACATGTTTCCTTTTCAGCTGCTCCTGAAGCAATGTTGTACTTCCGTGCCATTTTGCAGGAAACGCTCTTCTTTGAAGTTTTTAAAGTGAAGTGTTCCCACACTTTTGACGACTTGGGTCGTACACTTTTCTCCATTGAAGCAATAACCTCAAGATGTTTCTCCGCTAAACTATCGGTACTGTTTTCCTGCGCCATTTTTCCAATGTTTCCAGCTAAGGAGACGGCGTCGTCACGTGAGCTGCACATGACACATCATTGGCTAGCTTACCTCCACCTCATGACACGTAGCCTCAGCGCCGCCCTGGGGCTGTTTTGTACCGTTTTTGTACTTATTTGGATTATTGTTTCTCAGCTGTTGGTAAATGTTGCAGTTTATAAATAAAGGTTTATTAAAAAAAAAAAAATCGAATCGATGACTAAATTAATCACCAACTATTTTGATAATCAATTTTAATCGATTTAATCGATTAGTTGTTGCAGCCCTATTATATATATATATATATATATATATATATATATATATATATATATATATATATATATATATATATGTATGTATATATATATATATATGTGTATATATATGTATATATGTATGTATATATATATATATATGTGTATATATATGTATATATGTATGTATATGTATATATATATATGTGTATATATATGTATATGTGTATATATATGTATATATTTATGTATATATATATGTATGTATATGTATATATATATATGTGTATATATATGTATATATATGTATATATTTATGTATATATATATATATATATATATATATATATATATATATATATATATATATATATATATATATATATATATATACATTTGGGACCTCAAAGACAATAATGTTGAATATTCAATAACATGGCAAATTCTTGCATCCAGCACACCTTACAATAGTGGTAATAAAAGATGCAACCTATGCTTGAAAGAGAAACTGTTTATTATTTACCGTCCAGACCTGTCATCCCTCAACAAGCGCAGCGAAATTGTATCAGCATGCCGCCACAGACGGAAACACCTCCTAGGTAACACATGAGCCAATCACCACGCCCCTACGCCAGCCTGTACCCACCCACTCTGTGCCCTATATAAACCATGGTATGTGAATTCTCCCATTATATATATATATATATATATATATATATATATATGTGTGTGTGTGTGTGTACATACAAACCCCGTTTCCATATGAGTTGGGAAATTGTGTTAGATGTAAATATAAACGGAATACAATGATTTGCAAATCTTTTTTAACCCATATTCAATTGAATATGCTACAAAGACAACATATTTGATGTTCAAACTCATAAACTTTATTTTTTTTTGCAAATGATGATTAGGGCCCGCACGGCCCATTGTAGAAGGACTCCCAAAAAGAGTCCTTGTGCATTGGGACAGAAGGAGCTATTGTTTCTGTGCGTTTTATTCTTTCTTTATTATTATTCTTCCGCCGCCTCTTTGAGCTGTAATTTGACCCACTTAACATGCTTCAAAACTCACCATATTTGATCCACACACCAGGACTGGCAAAAACTGCCATCTAAAAAAACAAAAAACCCAAAACTCAAAATTGCGCTCTAGCGCCCCCTAGGAAAAAACACAGACAAAACGGCCTATAACTTCCAGTAGGAATATTGTAGAGACATGAAACAAAAACCTCTATGTAGGTCTGAATTTGACCTAGATTTCATACACTAACATCCTTCAGCGAAAATCAACAGGAAGTTGGCTATTCCCCCTTCAAGACAAAAATGTACTAAAAACAGTCACTTTTGCCTCTTTGAGCTGTAATTTGACCCCCTTAACATGCTTCAAAACTCACCAAACTAAACACACACATCAGGACTGGCAAAAATTGTTATCTAGTAAAAAACCTAACCCCAAATCTCAAAATTACGCTCTAGCGCCCCCTACGAATAAAACACAGACAAAACTGCCTGTAACTCCCACTAGGAAGGTCGGAGAGACATGAAACAAAAACGTCTATGTAGGTCTCACTTAGACCTACATTTCATAGATTGACAACCCCCAGCAAAAATCAACAAGAAGTTTGTAACCCCCCCTTAAAAACAACATTTTTGTAAAAACCGGTCACCTTTCTTCAAACATTATCTCCTCTGAGCGTGTTTGTCGTTTCGGCTTCAAACTAGCACAGGAGAGAGATTGAACCCTTCTGATTAAAAGTATGGAACAGAGTTTTTACTGCTCTGGTTTTAATTCTACAACCCTTCAAAGAACCGCTGCGCTGATGCTGCTGCGCCGCTGTTATTTCAAGGTGGCTGCTTAAAAGCAGGAAGCACCAGCGTGCCCACACAATGCAGACAAGGTAGGTACACTAGACAAAAGTATTGGGACACTTAGGACTACAACTGGACAAAAGTATTGGGACACTTAGGACTAGCACCAGCCAAATATGCGGGCCCGACCAACGCTGCTTGCAGCTTTAATTAACTTAAAATTTCATGGCTGCAACACGTGCCAAAGTAGTTGGGAAAGGGCATGTTCACCACTGTGTTACATCACCTTTTCTTTGAACAACACTCAATAAACGATTGGGAACTGAGTAAACTAATTGTTGAAGCTTTGAAAGTGGAATTCTTTCCCATTCTTGTTTTATGTAGAGCTTCAGTCGTTCAACAGTCCGGGGTCTCCGCTGTCGTATTTTACACTTCATAATGCACCACACATTTTCAATGGGAGACAGGTCTGGACTGCAGGCGGGCCAGGAAAGTGCCCGCACTCTTTTGTTACGAAGCCACGCTGTTGTAACACGTGCTGAATGTGGCTTGGCATTGTCTTGCTGAAATAAGCAGGGGCGTCCATGAAAAAGACGGCGCTTAGATGACATCATATGTTGTTCCAAAACCTGTATGTACCTTTCAGCATTAATGGTGCCTTCACAGATGTGTAAGTTACCCAGGCCTTGGGCACTAATGCACCCCCATACCATCACACATGCTGCCTTTTCAACTTTGCGTCGATAACAGTCTGGATGGTTCGCTTCCCCTTTGGTCCGGATGACACGATGTCGAATATTTCCAAAAACAATTTGAAATGTGGACTCTTCAGACCACAGAACACTTTTCCACTTTGCATGAGTCCATCTTAGATGATCTCGGGCCCAGAGAAGCCGGCGGCGTTTCTGGGTGTTGTTGATAAGTGGCTTTGGCTTTGCATATTAGAGCTTTAACTTGCACTTACAGATGTAGCGACCAACTGTATTTAGTGACAGTGGTTTTCTGAAGTGTTCCTGAGCCCATGTGGTGATATCCTTTAGAGATTGATGTCGGTTTTTGATACAGTGCCGTCTGAGGGATCGAAAGTCACGGTCATTCAATGTTGGTTTCCGGCCATGCCGCTTACGTGGAGGGATTTCTCCACATTCTCTGAACCTTTTGATGATATTATGGAGCGTAGATGTTGAAATCCCTCAATTTCTTGCAATTGCACTTTGAGAAACGTTGTTCTTAAACTGTTCGACTATTTGCTCACGCAGTTGTGGACAAAGGGGTGTACCTCGCCCCATCCTTTCTTGTGAAAGACTGAGCATTTTTTGGGAAGCTGTTTTTATACCCAATCATGGCACCCACCTGTTCCCAATTAGCCTGCACACCTGTGGGATGTTCCAAATAAGTGTTTGATGAGCATTCCTCAACTTTATCAGTATTTATTGCCACCTTTCCCAACTTCTTTGTCACGTGTTGCTGCCATCAAATTCTAAAGTTAATGATTATTTACAAAAAAAAAATATGTTTATGAGTTTGAACATCAAATATGTTGTCTTTGTAGCATATTCAACTGAATATGGGTTGAAAATGATTTGCAAATCATTGTATTCCGTTTATATTTACATCTAACACAATTTCCCAACTCATATGGAAACGGGGTTTGTATATATATATATATATATATATATATATATATATATATATATATATATATATATGTCTTAATAAGGTTATCCAAAAAATAGTGCTCGATACCGTAGTAGAGCGCAATATATGTATGTGTGGGAAAAAAAAATCACAAGACTACTTCATCTCTACAGGCCTGTTTCATGAGGGGTTCCCTCAATCATCAGGAGATGATTGAAATCTCCTGATGATTGAGGGAACCCCTCATGAAAAAGGCCTGTAGAGATGAAGTGGTCTTGTGATTTTTTTCCCCATACATATATATATATATATATATATATATATATATATATATAAATATATATATATATATATATATATATTCTTCCATTGAACAGTCTGAGGCCAGGACTCCCTTAAAAGATTTGACAAAATTAATTTTGCAAAGGTCACAGGCAAAGTCAGGCCCTGTCTACATTAAGCCGAATAACTCCTTAAAGAAATGATTATTTAGCCTAAGCCCAGTGTCAGCCACACTAACCCGTCGTTTGTGGTTCCCCTCCTTGGATATTTTTTTACATGGGTAAGTGTGTCGTGTATTTCTTGAATCTCCGGCTCTTAGCTTTGTATTTACTCATCGATCGGTTACAAACTGAGTTCGGAGAGAAAGTGACGCCAAAAAGGCCGAGCCTCAAACAGGAAGTGACGTCAGAAAGAACGTGCCACAGCCAGCTTCATAACAGACGCTTGTGGAAATCACACGTTAATACCTTAAAAGAAGGAAACGCGTAATTGCAGCTACTTCAGGTGCAACACATCTCAGATGACAACATAGCAAAGTTGAGTGACGGTTTTGGATAAAGCCTGGGAGAATTGCAGCCTGGTGGGATATGTTTGTCAACGAGTGTGTTGTGCCACAGGAACGGTAAGAAAACTTTCCAATGTCCAGGTCAGCTCTGATTCTACTTAGCGAAAAACTTTGTCCATTTGTCGAAGGAGAGACAACGAGAATGCGGGCTCCTGTGGACTAGGGAGTACTACGGAAAACGGTGAATGCATTTGGACTGGCAAAGAAGATTATCAGTTATTGTTCGCGATGTATGTATGTCGAGCGATTACTCAACGTCTAGTTTTATACTCCATAACTATTGTGAAGCCGTCAAGTACGACCGCCAATTTCAGCCTACTAGCACAGTGTCCTGACCAGATATCTAGATCCCTAGATTGATTGTTGTAAAATGTTATTTATCACATTGTTTACTTTCACACGTCCATTAAAGATATGATTGATGTATGATGACTCAGGTGTGATTGACTATAATAGTCTAACAGCTGCTGATGGTGAGGCAAGCAAGGTTTACTGTTCAAAGAAATGTGGCAATAGGCTACATTGAAACACAGTGTAAGAAAACACTTCCAGGTCAGCGGTAACTATGACACGTGCATTTTTTTTCCCGCGCATGCGTACTAGGTCGCTTTGTGCTGGAGGGGAGAGGGGGTCTTAAACGGTGGCATTGTGTTTGTGCTGACAAGGATCAGGTTAGGTGGGATAAAGCCTGGATAACCTTAGTGTGACTGAGCAAAGCTGGACGTTTCTAAAGCATGTGTTTGTCTTCTTGTGTCCTGCAGACCTCGATGAAGAACATTATCTCAATGAGCAGGAGGAGGAACCACAGCCCCTCCACATTAAAGAGGAAGAAGAGGTACCAAAGCTCCAACACATTAAAGATCCACAGCCCCCCCACATTAAAGAGGAAGAAGAGGTACCACAGCTCCAACACATTAAGGAGGAAACAGAGGATCCACAGCCCCCCCACATTAAAGAAGAAGCAGCAGAACACAGCATCAGTCAGGAGGGAGATCATATTGAAGGACTGGTGGAGTTCCCAGTGACTGGTGTCCCTGTGAAGAGTGAAGATGATGAGGTCAAAGGTGAAAGTGAGGAGAAGAGAGAGGCGGAGCCTCCAAGCAGCAGCTCAACACAACACATGACAACAGAAGCTGATGGAGACGATCACAAGCAGACAAGATCTTAGCTCCACTATCAGATAGTGAGGACACAACGTCACACTCTCCTCACACTGATGATGAACACTCTAAAGATGATGCAACATGTCACACTGACAACACTCACTTCACATGCTCTCACTGTCACAAAACTTTTACATACCATAGTTCTCTGAAAAGACACATGAGAACACACACTGGAGAAAAACCTTTTTCATGTTCAATCTGTGGCTTATCTTTTACAAGGAAAGAGAGTTTAAAAGATCACTCAAGAAGACACACTGGAGAAAAACCCTTTTCTTGTTCAATCTGTGGCTTATCTTTTACTAGGAAGGACAGTTTGAAAGATCACTCAAGAACACACACTGGAGAAAAACCTTTTTCTTGTTCAGTGTGTGGTGTATTTTTTGCACAGAGCGTAAGTTTGAAAAAACACATGAGAAGACACACTGGAGTTACATTTTCCTGTTCAGTGTGTGGAACAGGTTTTGTACACAAGGACAACTTGAAAAGACACATGAGAATACACACTGGAGAAAAACCTTTTTCTTGTTCAATCTGTGGCTTATCTTTTACAAGGAAGGCCGGTTTGAAAGATCACAAGTGTGCTGGTGAGAACAGCAGCAGTAAAATAGAAAAGTGCTCCGCAGACCTCCACCAGGCCAAATCTCCCAGTAGTAAAGAATCCTTCAAAAGAAAGCTGAATCCAAAAATGATGATCAGGATCAACTCCAAAATATAATCACTTGTTCCTTATCCCATTTCTGACATGTCCTGAAAGTTTCATTAACATCTGACTATACTTTTTTTTGTTTTGATTCCAACTAAATGACAATCAAACACACCCCAAATCACTTTTAGTTACTTTTCAATTACTTCAATAGCAAACATGTAAATGTATTTCTTAGTTACACATCCTGGAAAACAACATCCACACAACAGTTTATATTTATTATGCATTCTTACTAATATTTTTAATTGTGTACTAACACATCACTTTGTACTTCTGCTAACATTTAAGAAGTGATGATGATGTTATGGTTCAGTGTGCCCTTTCACAGGCTTGCTGTGTCCAAAACAAGTCACCACCATGGTGGTGCCAGCCGTCATACTACTTGTACAATATAATTATGCACACCTTTTGTAAGATAGACATTTGTACTAGCAGATTCAAACCAGCGCTGTATCCTTTGGATGTGACCTTGTAGAATAAAATGTCTGTTTTTTAGGACTAATGGTCTGATTCTTTGTGGTGTTTTAACAAAAATAAAAGTCTATTCTTTCAATTGGTGCCATGACCCAGATTGACTGACACTGAGGACTCGAAATGTGTTCTTTTGCAAGAAGATCTAGGCCCCTATTGTATACAGATTTATTGATAAAGACTTTAAGCAGAGATGCCTCGAAGGGCTGCATGACCCACAAGAACATTACTGGTCTGATGTCATGTCTCACAACTGTCATTAATGACTTGGAGATGGTCCTCCTTGTGAGCCATGAAGTGCATTGTCATCAGCGAAAGAGCCTTGAAGATGATTTTTTCTTGTGTCTTTGCAACGAAGCGTCTCAGATCAAACACGGATTCGTCTTGGTATCTGAAGTAGACGCCAATGCCAAGGTCCTTGACAGCATGGGGGATGACTTACATGAAGAAGAGGTTGACGGTTGACATTGTCATTTGTCATTGTCATGTCATTTTAGTTAGTGAAACAATTACAACAAAATAATAAAATTAATCACTTTATTATAAACAACAGATTTAACAAAGTCAATAATGCAAAATAAATGTAGAAAATCCAAAAGTGATCACGCTCCTGATTTACTGCAAAGTTTTGAGTCTTCTGCGCATGACACATCTCGCGAGAGCAGAGCAGTCATAGACGAGAGCAGAACCGTCTTGTAACGTCAAGCGTGCCAACTGTCGTGAAAGCACATTGACGCAGAAAGAAGCCAGAAGGACGCTAATAAGTCAGTCTTATTATTTGTTCGTTAGTTTGAAATATTTACGTCGTATAAAATACATCTTTGATTCTTTATTTAAAGATAGAAGCGTCTCGATGCACTAGAAGCACTTTGCTGCTTCTCGTGCTCGTTTATTGTTAGTTAGCTTAGCTCGCTAGTTAGCTTAGCTTGTTAGCTGCTAACAGAAGTTATCAACACATCGCTAAGTAGAGATCAAGTGTGAGAGTAAAGTGTTGTGATTGTGTGAAAATGTCTACATTACACATGTTGAGAGCGTTGGTGGATCAGCGACTAACTGCTGCCGTTGAAGAAATATTTGTAGTGTTAGAAAGAACGATAGCAGAATACGAGGCGGAACTTTCTAGAACAAAGGAGGAGAACAAGCTACTAATGGACGCTGTTTTCAAGAAACATCAAGTTGTGTTACAAAGAACAGGTTTGTTGACTTCTTACTCTCACATCTTTACTAATTTTATATTTGATTATTAACACCTTTCTTCAATAGATGGTCAATCAGTGGCCTCGTGGTTAGAGCAGGGGTCACCAACCTTTTCGAAAGCAAGAGCTACTTCTTGGGTACTGATTAATGCGAAGGGCTACCAGTTTGATACACACTTCAATAAATTGCCAGAAATAGCCAATTTGCTCAATTTACCTTGAACTCTATGTTATTATTAATAATTAATGATATTTATCCTTGTGGAAACACTAATCATCTTAATGATTTCTCACAATACATATATATATATATATATATATATATAAATATCAATATGCAACACTTTATTTTTATATTTTCTCTAAGTGCACATTTTTCAAATTGAACATTTTCAAATGATCACTTCTAAGACAGTCTTGTGAAATCACAATATCCCATTTTAACTAGCGAGCCACTAACATTGTTTAACAAATTATGAATTACTTTGCACCATGTTTGTACAAATAATAACTCATGTAAAATACAAAAGTCAACTCTTAAATGTTTAAATTAATCATGTCACACTTTGAACTGGACACCAAATCTGTTACCTGTTTTTTTGTCAGTTAGTGGGAAGCCTGGCATTGCATGCTGTTAACTAGTATGTTTGCTGTTAACTAGTGTGTTTGCTGTTAACTAGTGTGTTGTACTCTGGTGTGTAACTTGACACTGCAACTCTTGAGTGAGTCTTGCAGATGTGCATCAGTCAGGCATGTTCTGTGTTTGTTCTTCATGAAGTTCATGTCAGAAAAGACTGATTCACAAAGATAAGATTTGTCCTCATTGTTTGCGGAACCTTCTTAATCTTTTGGACATATTTTCACAGCAATCTGGCCTTAAGCTTAATTATGATAAATGTAAAATGTTAAGGATCGGAAATCTAAAGGGAACGTCCTTTCAAATGGAATGCAAAGTGCCTGTTTTGTGGACAGATGGTCCAGTTAACATACTTGGTGTTGTTGTCCCAGAGAATCTGGAAGATCTAGGCTCAGTAAATTATGATAATCGACTAAGAAAGCTGGACAAAATTATGCAATTATGGAAAGGGAAATCCTTAACCTTGTATGGTAAAATATCTATTGTCAACTTGTTAATTATTCCTCAATTTATTTATTTGTTTTTGTCATTACCAGCTCCATCACAAAACTGTTTTAAGATTTATGAGCGGAGAGTCTTCGATTTTGTCTGGGACGGCAAACCAGAAAAGATTAAAAGAAAGGTTTTGTACAATGAGTATGAATATGAAACTTCTCAACCTTGAAGCTATGTGTCTGTCTTTAAAAGCATCAATTGTTCCAAATATGTATTTAAACACTGAGTGGTACACAAGTGTCCTGTTGGACAAAAAACATGTACTGTATCAAAAGAAATGGTATAATTTTTTACAAATGATCCCCTCCCATTTTTCTTATTTAGAGAGTCTGCTGGGAAACATGGCGTGTTCATAAAGGAAACAATCCACTCATGGTGGTGTTTTCAATTGTATGTGCCAGAAAAAAGAGACGATATTTTGCAGCAGATAATATGGATGAACTCTAATATTGTAATAATAGACGAAAAGCCTTTCTTTTTGAAAAATATGTTTGAAAGAGGAATCATTTTTGTCAATGATATTATCAATGAGAATGGTAAGATGATGAAGTATGATGAATTTAGAACTTTGTATGGTGATGCTTGCTCAAGCTTTTCATTTCATCAACTAACTGGAGTCATTGGGAAAAGATGGAAACAAATAATTAATTATGGAACTACTAAATTAGTAGTTTATAAACCTCTAATAAGAAATTCCAGTTGGCAAAAAGGAACTAAAATAAATAGAAGAATATATAATTTCTATTTAATAAAGAAATCTTTGAAGGCTGGCCCATACAACACATATGGAAAATGGGAGGACTTTTTTGACTGCCCGTTGCCGTGGGATGCCATATTCAAATTAATCTACAAAACTATCATCGATGTGCAAAATCGTTATTTTCAAATTAAAATTATTTATAACTTCTTACCGATGGGGAAAATGTTAAAATGATGGAATATGACAGAGTCAGATGACTGCCGATTTTGTTGTCAGGAGTCTGAATCCACCCTGCATTTGTTTTGGTATTGTCATATTGTGTCTTCGTTTTGGGTGGAAGTTGAAAAAATGTGTTGAAGGATTGGTTTGTTTATGTGGTTTCTGTTATTTTAGAAGAGTTCATTGACAATCGTGATTTAGTCAATTTAATTATAGTACTCGGCAAAAGGTTTATTTTTAAGGCCAACAACAGATATTCACTTAGTATTACTTTCTTTAAAACATTTATTCAGTATTTTTTAACTTTATAAAATTACATGGTTGAAAACGATAATGATGCCAAAAAACATTAAAAAAAAGATGGAAAGTCCTCAAAGGCTTATTTTGAAAGTATAATTATGTTTATAGATTATATGTTATCTGTTGTTGTGTTCTCTAATTTGAGTGACCTGGACATAATCTGGATTGTACATAAATGCTTATTTTGAAAATGTAATTTTGTTTATAAATTATATGCAATCTGTTGTGTTCCCTAATTTTCTTCTGTGTACATGAATGAAGGTGTGTGTTGCTGAGTCCCACTTGGATATTATCTGGACTGAACCTGGTTTTAAAAAACCTTTAAACAAATCTAATTTCATTGACAACCTGGTCTGGTGAAGATAAGTTCCTTTTTTAAAAAATAAAATAAGATAAATAAATTTAATAAAAAAATCTTGGATAAAAAAGAAAGTAAAACGGCGTGGCGCAGTGGTAGAGTGGCCGTGCGCGACCCGAGGGTCGCTGGTTCAATCCCCACCTAGTACCAACCTCGTCATGTCCGTTGTGTCCTGAGCAAGACACTTCACCCTTGCTCCTGATGGCTGCTGGTTAGCGCCTTGCATGGCAGCTCCCTCCATCAGTGTGTGAATGTGTGTGTGAATGGGTAAATGTGGAAGTAGTGTCAAAGCGCTTTGAGTACCTTGAAGGTAGAAAAGCGCTATACAAGTACAACCCATTTATCATTATCATTTAAAACAATATAAAAATAATTACATAAAAATAGTAATGAATGAAAATGCTAGTGGACCAGCAGCACATACAATCATGTGTGCTTCAGGGACTGTGTCCCTTGCAGATGTGTTGTCTATGTTGTGGGAACCAGAATATTGGTAGCAGAAAAAAATAACCCCTTTTGTGTGAGTGGGTGTGGATGAGTGTGAATGGGGGGGTTGTTTGGGTTGATGCACTGATGGAAAGTGTATCTTGTGTTTTTTCTATGTTGATTGAAAGTAAACATTTATTTTCAGTTACCAAAGTAGTCAACGCTTTAAATTAATTAAAAGAACATAAAGGTGACTGACTTTCCTTCAGCATGTCGTAGATGGTCTCCAATTCCTAAAGAGGAATTGTTGATGGAGATACTCCATAAAACACCACATAGTAAAACATGTTTTGGTAAAAGTTCCTTTTGGCCCAGCCAACAAAATGACCACAAAAAAGTATTTTGCATCATGACAAAAATATACAATTTAAGTGATTTTGGAATTAGATTTTTTATTTCCATGATATTGAAATGATGGTAATGACTATGTCATTACAAGATTGTGGTTAAGTTTAGAGATAAAGTTTAGGTGTCATATACCGTATACACAATAAAATATTTACACACTTTACATCAGTGAGTGTAAAAATAAGAATGCCTCAATCAATGCTGCCTCGTACTTATAAAAACTTTTCAAATTGCCCCCCATCAAATTTCCAAGTCTGTTTTTGTTCTCACTGTGCCACTTTTGAATTCATTTTTGGAAAAAAGGAGGTATTTCCCGTTTTTTTATTGGTTGTTTTGCTACACACTTTTAACGGAAGAACACAAATAATGTCATTGTGTTAACAGTGTCAGTCAAAACTACAAACCCTGTTTCCATATCAGTTGGGAAATTGTGTTAGATGTAAATATAAACGGAATACAATGATTTGCAAATCCTTTTCAACCCATATTCAATTGAATGCACTACAAAGACAACATATTTGATGTTCAAACTCATAAACTTTATTTATTTTTGTGCAAATAATAATTAACTTAAAATTTCATGGCTGCAACACGTGCCAAAGTAGTTGGGAAAGGGCATGTTCACCACTGTGTTACATGGCCTTTCCTTTTAACAACACTCAGTAAACGTTTGGGAATTGAGGAGACACATTTTTGAAGCTTCTCAGGTGGAATTCTTTCCCATTCTTGCTTGATGTACAGCTTAAGTTGTTCAACAGTCCGGGGGTCTCCGTTGTGCTATTTTAGGCTTCATAATGCACCACACATTTTCAATGGGAGACAAGTCTGGACTACAGGCAGGCCAGTCTAGTACCCGCACTCTTTTACTATGAAGCCACGTTGATGTAACACGTTGCTTGGCATTGTCTTGCTGAAATAAGCAGGGGCGTCCATGGTAACGTTGCTTGGATGGCAACATATGTTGCTCCAAAACCTGTATGTACCTTTCAGCATTAATGGCGCCTTCACAGATGTGTAAGTTACCCATGTCTTGGGCACTAATACACCCCCATACCATCACAGATGCTGGATTTTCAACTTTGCGCCTATAACAATCCGGATGGTTCTTTTCCTCTTTGGTCCGGAGAACACAACGTCCACAGTTTCCAAAAACAATTTTAAATGTGGACTCGTCATACCACAGAACACTTTTCCACTTTGTATCAGTCCATCTTAGATGAACTCAGGCTCAGCGAAGCCGACGGTGTTTCTGGGTGTTGTTGATAAACGGTTTTCGCCTTGCATAGGAGAGTTTTAACTTGCACTTACAGATGTAGCGACCAACTGTAGTTACTGACAGTGGGTTTCTGAAGTGTTCCTGAGCCCATGTGTTGATATCCTTTACACACTGATGTCACTTGTTGATGCAGTACAGCCTGAGGGATCGAAGGTCACGGGCTTAGCTGCTTACGTGCAGTGATTTCTCCAGATTCTCTGAACCCTTTGATGATATTACGGACCGTAGATGGTGAAATCCCTAAATTCCTTGCAATATCTGGTTGAGAAAGGATTTTCTTAAACTGTTTAACAATTTGCTCATGCATTTGTTGACAAAGTGGTGACCCTCGCCCCATCCTTGTTTGTGAATGACTGAGCATTTCATGGAATCTACTTTTATACCCAATCATGGTGTTACAGGTCTCACAGGCGTGTGAGTTCAGTAGACAAAAGGTTGTGTTCATACTCTAACCCCTGGAAAACACAGGCAATGTTTAAGAAGAGTGAAGACATGAACAATCCTTGAAGCTTCCCAAGTTTCCTCTCTTTATTACACATTATATATATTTCCTATAATCCACAATGACAATATAATTATTATTCTCTAAATTCAATATTACATTCTCAAAACATATCTTCTTCATAGCGCAATAGCTATTATAATGGTATATACTTCTGTATATTCACATTTCTATATATTGTTGTTACAGAAACATCTTGAGTAATAAACTCTTTCACAAATGGGGAAGTATCATTTAGACATGAAATGTCCTTGGGAAGTACACTTGGAGTCAAACAAAATGTATCCACATCACTCAGTTCATTATCTATTTACAAATATAAGAAATAACAATAACATATTTACACAGATAATAATATGACCTTGTGTGAGATAAAGATAGAAGAGTATTTCTTTACAACACAGAACTATATAAACACACTGCAGTGCTCTTCGGTTGGCATAAAAAGGGTTACCGTATTTTCCGCACCATAAGGCGCCCTGGGTTAAAAGCCACGCCTTCAATGAACGGCATATTTCAAAACTTTGTCCACCTATAAGCCGCCCGGTGTTGTAAGCCGCATCTAACTGCGCTAAAGGAATGTCAAAAAAACAGTCAGATAGGTCAGTCAAACTTTAATAATATATTAAAAACCAGCGTTCTAACAACTCTGTTCACTCCCAAAATGTACGCAAATGTGCAATCACAAACATACGTATATCAACATGGACAGAGCTGCGTGAAAAAAGCCACCCGGCCTCTTCGCGTAAACTTAAACTTACCTTAACCACTCGCTCATCTTTTCTTCATCCATCCCTTCGAGTTAGCTTTTATGATGACGCCGGCTGGAAAGGTCTCTTTTGGCAAGGTCTTCCTTTTGAATATCACCATGGGTGGAAGTTTCTGGCCATTAGCATGGCAAGCTAGAACCACAGTGAAGGATGACTTCTCATTCCCTGTGGTGCGAATATTCACCGTACGTGCTCCCGTTCCACAGTGCGGTTCACAGGAATATCAGTTGCTGTGAAATAGTAATCCGTGTGCGGATGGAGAGATTGCGTCTTTTCATGCACCGGATCCCTGTCGTTTAGTAGGAGCCATTTTGTGGTCTTTACAGATGTAAACACACAAAGGAAATGAAACGTACAGTGATATCCGCGCGCTTTTTCTTCTTCTACGCGGGCGGGTGGTTGCTTACAGTAGAAGAAGAAGCGCTTCCTGTTCTATGGGGGCGGGTGCTTACCTTGGCGGTTGCTTGCGTAGAAGAAGAAGCGCTTCCTGTTCTACCGGGAAAAAAGATGGCGGCTGTTTACCGAAGTTGCGAGACCGAAACTTTATGAAAATGAATCTTAATATTTATCCATATATAAAGCGCACCGGGTTAAAAGCCGCACTGTCAGCTTTTGAGTAAATTTGTGGTTTTTAGGTGCGGCTAATAGTGCGGAAAATACGGTAACTGCTCTCAACTGACCCACACGCAAAGAAGAGCTAGCTAGATGCTAACACACGGTGGTATTAAAGTCTAAAAGCACTAAAACATCAATCTCTGTCGCTGAACCATATTACATTTGAATTGTAAGGTGTTTAATTATCAAACGTTTACATTTGATATATTTCACAACATTACTGACCTGGAAAACACAGGCAATGTTTAAGAAGAGTATAGACATGAACAATCCTTGAAGCTTCCCAAGTTTCCTCTGAGGGGAGGGGGAGGAAATACCCACACCTAAAAAGGGACCTACGGGCAACTACTTCATTACACATTAGTTCCACTCTTCATTTCTGGCTTTACACTACATGGATGGAAAACGGCTATAACCTCTGTCAATAAAAAGTGATTGACAAAAAAACATATATATTCCACATTGTGAAGGCATCACAATGGCACCCACCTGTTCCCAATTTGCCTGTTCACCTGTGGGATGTTCCAAATAAGTGTTTAATGAGCATTCCTCAACTTTATCGATATTTATTGCCACCTTTCCCAACTTCTTTGTCACGTGTTGCTGGCATCAAATTCTAAAGTTAATGATTATTTGCAAAAAAAAAAATGTTTATCAGTTCGAACATCAAATATGTTGTTTTTGTAGCATATTCAATTGAATATGGGTTGATAATGATTTGCAAATCATTGTATTCCGTTTATATTTACATCTAACATAATTTCCCAACTCATATGGAAACAGGGTTTGTATTTCTATTCTCTCTTTATCTTATTTACTTATTTACCCAACAGACGTCCAGCAGCCCCCTCACATGAAAGAGGAAGATGAGGATCCACACAGGAAAGAGGAAGAGGAGGGAGAGTGTGTTGTAGGGCAGGAGGAGGATGATGTCAGCAAGTTTCCACTGATCGTTGTCTCTGTGAAGACTGAAGAGCATGAAGACAAAGCACCTGAGTCCTCACAGCTTCATCACAGTCCAAGTAAGCACATATCATTTTATTCTCAGGGCATTCAATCCATCACAACTGGACTGTTCACTTTGTCTTAGAAGACTCATCCAAGTAGGCTTCATCACTTCATGCTCATACACTTCAAGTCTTAAATCTAATCATTGGAATTTAGAGGGGAACTGCACTTTTTGGGGGAATTTTTCTATCGTTCACAATCATTATAAAAGACATGATGGTGGATATATATTGTTTTAAAATCACATTGTAACTCATAAATGTAAATACAAGTCCACTGGCAAAGGAGCCAATGGGAGGTCCTCTATAACCATCCAAAAAGTGCCAACAATACTCCATTTGCATTTTGTGGCTTGAATAGCAAGCAAGTATTAGTGATATTGTTATTATAAGTGCTAACGCAGACAAACTATTTATAGCTTGTGTGTCTATGTTGACATCAGCGGCTGGCGAGTTCCTTCCTCACCTCGGTGCTGGTGAAAGATTATTCCAGATCATGAAGCGTGCCTCTCACCTGGATAATAGAAGGATGAGGACGTAATCTGACAAGTTGGTAACATTTGACAGCCAATTTAGACCCGGCGAACAACACAAAAAGACGCTTAGCTTCTCCCCCCTTTTCCGTGCGACAATTATGAATAATTCTTCATCCAAACGGGAATATAACTAGATTTTATCAGTCTGAATCATAGCGACAGCAGACCTTGTACAGTAAGTGTTGTTCTATTATGTTTGTTGGCTCTCATGAAGTCAGCAGTGTGTAATATTCAGAGATGTTGTTAAAAAAAAGCGAACCTCGTGTTGCGTTTTTTTAAATGAATGCGCTAATGAGCAATCCAGCACCCCCCGCGACCCATAAAGGGACAAGCGGTAGAAAATGGATGGCTGGATGGATGAGCAAAAATAGGTAAATATTACATCTTTTAAAAATGCACCTGTTAGTAAATGACATATATACCTACTGCATGTACATAAAATCTTAATGGAGGTGTTTGGATGTTTTTAAGTTCTTTGTAGGCAGAATATTGTAAGCAGACTTTGGATCACATTTATTTACTATTTAGAATGCATAAAAAAGAAAAATATATGTGTAGTTGATAGGCAAAATAAATAAAAGTGTTGTTCCCTTTTTAAGTGAAGTAAAGTATATTTATTTAACGCTTTTCTCTAGTGACTCAGAGCGCTTTACATTGTGAAACCCATTATCTAAGTTACATTTAAACCAGTGTGGGTGGCACTGGGAGCAGGTGGGTAAAGTACCTTGCCCAAGGACACAACGGCAATGACTGGGATCAAACCTGGAACCGTTGAGTTGCTCGCTAGGCCGCCCTACCAAACAAGCCACGCCGGCCTTAGAATGTATTAAATTCTATCAAAATCTCGTAAAAATCATAAATACATGCTAGAAATGTTTCAAAAATTCCATTAACAATATTTTTATTTAGGAACTTTCTAATGTAACGTGTTTCTATCTACACTTCTGTTAAAATGTAATAATCACTTATTCACTTGCTTTGTTAAAATGTAATAATCACTTATTCACTTGTTTTGTTGAAAGGTAATAATCACTTGTTTTGTTGTTTGATACTTTAGTATCGGTCATACCAATGTGGATACTGATTTTTAAAATGTTTCAAGATCATTGAATAATTAAATTTTTGTTCGCAATCATAATCAGACAAAAACACAGGATGGTGGTGTTAGAATATCAATGTAATATTTAAATATGGGCTCTGAATGAAATCATTTGGTTTGTGCCCTTAAAGTCTTCCTGTGTCCATAAACGTATTTCCTGAGTTTGTAAACAATAACAAAATCAACAATATATATACTACAAAATATCGATCAAACCACTGTATCGACTTTATATTGATATTATACTTGGTATTGTTACTGTCGGTTTTTGTATCAATCGGTCCACATTTGTTTAAACTCAAGAGCTTTAGCAGGGTTTCTGTGGGTCATTAAAAAGCCATTGAATGGACTTTTTCCTAATTAAGGCCTTAAATGGTATTACAAAGCATTAAATATGATGTCCAGAGGCATTAATATATTCATGCAATTGTAGGCCGGGACCGGTGTACCGTATTTACTGAACCATAGGTTGCACCGGATTATAAGGCACACTGTCGATGAGCGGGTCTCGTCAGGTCTATTTTCAAACAAAAGGCGCACCGGATTATAAGGCTCATTAAAGGAGTCATATATATATATATATATATATATATATATATATATATATATATATATATATATATATATATATATATATATATATATATATTTTTATTTTTTTATTTTCTAAATGTAAAAGACTTCCTTGTGGTCTACATAACATGTAATGGTGGTTCTTTGGTCAAAATGTTGCATAGATGATGGGTTGTACTTGTATAGCGCTTTTCTACCTTCAAGGTACTCAAAGCGCTTTGACACTACTTCCACATTTACCCATTCACACACACATTCACACACTGATGGAGGGAGCTGCCATGCAAGGCGCTAACCAGCACCCATCAGGAGCAAGGGTGAAGTGTCTTGCTCAGGACACAACGGACATGACGAGGTTGGTACTAGGTGGGGATTGAACCAGGGACCCTCGGGTCGCGCACGGCCATTCTTCCACTGCGCCACGCCGTCCCATGATGTTTTACACATCATCTTCAAGTCACTTTCTGACAGTCTCTTCAGGATGCACCGTTCTGTGGGCGGTCTTATTTACGTGGCTCACCTTGGACAGCGTCTTCTCCCCGTCATCTTTGTAGTGCATCAACAACGCCCGAAATGTGTCCCGTTAAAAACCGTCCAACCGGAACTCTAATAACTAAAGTTCCTTGTGTGAATAATGTAAACTCACTACACCGGTATGTTTTAGTGCTTTCATGGTGAGTTTACTGACAGATATAAGTAAGAACTTTACACTACTTTATATTAGAAATGGCAACAGCCGAGGATGAATGTCCCATAACAAGAAGATAAAGAAAAAGAAGAAGCTTAGATATACTATGGAATCAGCACAGACTACAATGGCAGATGTGTGCAAATTTTCAGGACTTATGCAGATCCCAAATACACATCAGCAGGTACTAGAAGGTAAGAAAAGTTGGTTTTGCTAATATTGTGAAACAAAACGCCAGATAATGTCTGCTAATGAGTGCCATGTTGCGGTCCTTATACACACACCATAGTAATACTTGTATCTCTGACTACGGTAGCCGTATTGAGTCGACAATCCATCAAGCGGTGCGGCTTCAAAGTCGTACTAAAACATTTTGACAGATTTTTGAGCGCCATGTGTAATATTCTTTATTTTCAATGGAACATTTAAAGTTTTAGTGTTGTTTACTGATGTCAAATTGCAGTCTACACATATCTTTTATGTGTGACTACCATCTACTGGTCACACTTATCATTACACCATGTACCATAAAAAAATTGCTTTGAGGTCGGTAAGCACAACCAGAATTATTCCGTACATTAGGCTCACCGGACGGGTGTAAGGTGGGTGTAAGGAACAGTGTAACTTGGCCTGTCGCCACCATCACGTCTCCACCTCATCGCTGCCACCACAGCCTGGGGGGGGCAATAGACTACAGACTCTGATTACATTGAACACATTGTTTATCAAAAAATAACCAAATAACAATATCTTATAATAAATACAAATATTAGAAAAATAAAGACACCTACAATTTTTGGTTGTGTTTTCCGCTCCATTGTCAGAATGGCGATATACGATATACCGCTCGATATTTTTTTCCGTAAAGTATAAACAAAACACAAAACAGTCCTAGTTACCTGAGATACTAAGTATGTCATTATTAGTAAGTCAATATTTTGACTTAGTAATTTGAGGTTAGTTTGTCTAAATTGTCAGACGATGTCTTCTCTGATGTCTCCATCATGTCCAGAAGTCTCTTCTTTATCTGGACGTCGTCTTCTACTGCATTCAGCAACTTTGTCTCCATTGGAATTTTTCCTTTTAGTCTGTCATGCTTGTGGCTGTTGAGTTTTGCCTAGTGAAAAAAACCAAACATTTTTATAAGGATTTTTACAAAATGACATTCAATAATCATGAATACATTATTTGGGATAAAGCCACTTTAGCACAGGTGTAAGATAGTGACATGTTATTTACAACATGTCAAATGACCCTCAACAACATCGGGAAATATCCATCCATCCATTTTCTACCGCTTGTCCCTTTTGGGGTCGCGGGGATGCTGGAGCCTATTTCAGCTGCATTCGGGCGAATGTGTGTCAATAAAGCACTTTGAGGTATTTTAATTTTGACAGACATTTTTTTTTAATGCAACTGCAGTTTTACTTAACTCAATATTATTTATTACAAGAAACTACTCAAAGCATTTTTAATTCAAGCCTATTTAAATACATGTAAAACAGCTGAACTTTAATATATGCTTGCCATCTTGACTTCTGATTCCAAAGCAAGTATTTTTGTCACACTGTTGTCAAACAATGATCATATTCAAACAAATATGATTCCACATTGTTGAAAGTGGTCATCTGAGAGCATTTGGAATTGCAGTGCAGTTCATATAAAAATGTTTTGATGCCACATCTATCTGCCTTTTAACAATATTACTTCCCAGCAATGAAGTTAACTGAACATTTTAATTTCCTCTCGTGGATTAATAAAGTATTTCTGATTCTGATTCTGAGGTTAGCGCCCACATATCTGATGTTTCTATTCCAAATGGAATGGATGTAGTTGATGGAGAACCGCCCCAGATCTGCTGGCATAGTTGGAAGTACAGCAAAACAACTCTAGCGTAACCACTTCTTCCACCTGCGTCCACTGCTTGTCTGTACTTTCCACCAATCACTTTCAGTTTAGTGTCGATAGTTGTTTTTGTCATGTCCTCTTTCCGATGAGGAAATTCCTCAGATGTCCTTCCAAGTCCGTACCGTTCAAAAATAGGGTAAGAATGTCACCAGACTTGGACTGGCAAGTTTCCCAGTCAACACTTTGTTGAGTTTTGTTAACTTTCAGCTCCAAAATGATGCTTAAAATTAGCTCTAGTTCTCTGTCAGTCCACATATATAATTAGTTCTTGCCATGACCCGCATTTTTTGCTATATGCCGCCTCCGGAAATGACGTTTTGGATGTTTCTGATTGGCTAAAATGGTCTTAAGTCCTAGGCTACAGCGCCCCTCAGTATTTAAGCATGCGTATGACACTCAGTGTATGCGTTTGCTTGGGGACAGAGGTCGTTTTTTAATGTGCACCTGTGGCTGAGATCCTGTGAAGACGTTAAGCACCAGGCTACCTCAATAGACGTGGGGACTGGACCTAGCAGGCCCCTACCAAGACGGGCACCCGGAAGGGATAGACGGTGGGACCCAGGAGCTCCAGACACGAAGCCCGGATGCAGTAGCCTGGGGCGCCCCCACCTGACAAGCAGGCCCAGAGCGTACCTCCAGAAATATATATATATATATATATATATATATATATATATATATATATATATACATATATATATATATATATATATATATATATATATATACATATATATATTTCTGGAGGTACGCTCTGGGCCTGCTTGTCAGGTGGGGGTATATATATATATATATATATATATATACTCCCGAACCCCAACCCCCCCATGCATGTGTACAAGGCCCCCAGAGTGTCTACTGTGTAGTTAAAATTAGGAGGTCAGTCGTTCCAGCCAAACTCCAGTCCCTATTGATGTGTGTACTGTAGCGTGAGTGAGATATGTATGCTTGTGGTAACTAATAATGCCATTAAAATTGGGGGACATCAAGGTCATTGTGAGTCCTAAACAAGCCGAGCCCCCCAAATTCTAAGTGTCTAATATGCAGCTAAGATTGAGGGATGGACGAGCAGGGGACAAGACAGGAGGACTGGAGCCCCTTAGGAGGCATCCTCATTCCCCCGCCATGCCTCCCCGCAGGACAAGCCCCCAAAATCGTATTTATGTGTGAGTGTGTGTGCTATAAGTAGGAGGAGTAGAGGGCCCGGACATACTCCCCACGGCCCATGACCCACAGGCGCACCAGACCACTTTAACAAGACCCTACGTGAGTCCACCCCCTGCCAAACAAAGCCATCCCCCGCCCGCCCCAACCCAACTCTGCAGAGTCCATACCAGCAACCGAACGCCGAAAAACTCCACAGCCCCCATGCCCATTGCAATCACCGCATCACGGCCATCCACACAGCAATGTGCCCATACGAGCCCCGGCCAGGGGACGGAGCCCCTCAACGGGGGAAGAAGCCAATGCATCCCGTCTGCATGTCACTACCCAAAACAGCCGGCAAGCCAACGTCAGCCAGTCCCCACAAGCGTACAGACACCAATCACAGTCCCCCAACCACTCCAACCCAACACAGCAATGCCAACCGCTAGTAGCACCACAGCAACCATCACCACTACCGCCCGTTCGCAGTACAAACACCCGCGGTTGCCGAAACCGAAACAAAAAAGTGACCGACCCTGTAAACCACAACAACGCACACGCCCAGCTACCACCGAGGCCGCCAACCCACTGACCCCAACTCATTCACAGCCAGACCAATCGAGCCACCAGACATCCACCTCGGCCAACCCAACACCCCAACGCACCGTGCCACAGCCCCATAAAGCCACAGAGAGCGCCGGGGAATGCAGCCAAGAGGCGAGCGGTACGCTGCCGCCCCGGTCTGGGGAAGAACGACCTGCAACCCAGCGCGCAGTAGACCCATCACCGTTCAGACGTTAATAATACAGCCACGGCCTGGCTTCCAGATCACGGTAAAGTTGACCGTTGATAAAAAGTTTATCCACCGCGATGACAGCACAGCATCCTTCCGTGATAAACTTCTTACAAAGCGGGAACAGATGGCGGCGCCTGTGGAGGATTTCCTTTAGGAACTGATCGTTGATGCTGAACTTGGATCCTTTCAGCTCTCGGCCCTGGCTCCTCACCTGCTCCTTCTGCTTGAAGTCTTCCAATTTCAGTCAGCCATTTTCAATATTCCACTCCCAATACTTTTGGCTATTTTTGGAGAGTAACATAACAATAGGAACTAGGGTAGTCCCGATACCAATAATTTGGTACCAGTACCGGTACCAAAATGTCTATCGATACCTTTTGGTACCGAAAATATTAATATTCGCTGTATTTGAACAGAAACATGTACAATACAATAAACATATGTTTCCTATTGCACTCCAAAAAAAGATTTTATAATGTTAAAATTCAAAATAAAATGTATCAAACACATTGGGCTTTTCTTGTTACACTCAAAGAACAATGTTCAATTTTCCATATTACATATAGTCTGCCATAACCAAGGATTAGGTTGGAATACAATAAACATCTTTATTGACATTATATTCAATGCTTCAGGCTTCATGGTTGGCTAGCTTGCCTAAAACCTCTGTTAAGTCTTTACAAAATACTTCTCTACAGTTTGTTTTATTATTAATCCCACTGTGAATATTAAACTACCACAATGAGTTTGTCCGGTATCATAGCTACATGTATGATGTTTGCATTGAAAAAAAAAGGTGTGAAAATCAGTTTAGTATTTAGAAAATGATATGATAGATGAAATGCACCAACACTTCATTGCGATGTTGACTTGTTCAAGATGGCGGCCCCACAGCTTGTCAGTGCCAATAGGCAGTAGCGCTCTATTCATTAATGATGTCTAGGATTAAAGGCTTGTGCAATGTGCAGCAGTTAAAAGACGGAGAAGGGAAAATAAGTTACCTATATAAGCAAAACCGGAAGAATAACTTTCAAAATAAGAGTTGGGTAAAAGACTAAACACATCTTAAGCCATCGCAGGCCACACTAAATGACTTGGCTGGCCACATTTGGCCCACTGGCCTTGGGTTAGAACTTAGTCTTATCTTGTTTTGCTACTTTACAACTTGAGCTAAATTAGCGCTTTTCATCACTTCCTGTGTCCTCCATGTGTAGCTTTAGCATGCTTAGCTGTTCCTTCTTGTACTAATTTGTGCATTTGCAAAGTTTGAAACTTGTTTCTAAACTTCAAAAATGAAATTTCTTCAAGTTAAGGCAGCTCAGAAAGAGTAAATTAAATACAAAGTTAAGCTCAAAATGACTGATATTTTGTTTTGATAGAGTTACAATTTGACAAAAAGTAAGTAAGGACAAAGCATTGCTTTTAATGTCATCCAGTATTATTTTTTACAGTGTAAGTACATGAATATATTATATATATATATATATCCAACCATTTTCTACCGCTTACCGTATTTTCCGCACCATAAGGCGCCCTGGGTTATAAGCCGCGCCTTCAATGAACAGCATATTTCAAAACTTTGTCCACCTATAAGCCGCCCCGTGTTGTAAGCCGCATCTAACTGCGCTAAAGGAATGTCAAAAAAACAGTCAGATAGGTCAGTCAAACTTTAATAATATATTAAAAACCAGCGTTCTAACAACTCTGTTCACTCCCAAAATGTACGCAAATGTGCAATCACAAACATAGTAAAATTCAAAATAGTGCAGAGCAATAGCAACATAATGTTGCTCGAACGTTAATGTCACAACACACAAAATAAACATAACGCTCACTTTCTGAAGTTATTCTTCATTCATAAATCCCTCGAATTCTTCCCTTTCGGTGTCCGAATTGAAAAGTTGGGCGAATGTGGGATCCAAAATGGCCGGCTCCGTCTCGTCGAAGTAATCGGAGTCAGTGTCGCTGTTGTCCAGCAGTTCTGTGAATCCTGCCTTCCGGAAAGCTCGGACCACAGTTGTGACCGAAATATCTGCCCAGGCATTTACGATCCACTGGCAGATGTTGGCGTATGTCGTCCGGCGCTGTCTCCCTGTCTTGGTGAACGTCACGTGTGTTCGCCTTCTGTCATCCACTGTTCCCACGCAGTTAGCAGTCTAGCTTCGAATGCCCTGTTGACACCAATATCTAGCGGCTGGAGGTCTTTTGTCAATCCACCCGGAATGACGGCGAGTATTGAATTAAGCGCGTAAGCGTGTCTCTTAATGTGATGTTATGAGCTAGCAAATATAACAACTACACTACCCAGCATGCAACGATAGTGACGAGCATGCGCGGTAGCCCTGAGAAGCGTTGTTGTATGTGCTGGCAGTTAGAATGTGGTTATGAGCACGCTGTGAGTAAACGTTGAGAACTCAGTTAACACGCCTCGTCTGCATTATTTATAATTAGACAGACAACACACTTAATAGGAGCCATTTTGGGGTCTTTACATAAACACACAAATGGAAATGAAACGTCACATATCCCAGCATGCACCGCGCGCTTCTTCTACGGGGAAAAAAGATGGCGGCTGTTTACCGTAGTTGCGAGACCTAAACTTTATGAAAATTAATATTAATATTAACCCATATATAAGGCGCACCGGATTATAAGGCGCACTGTCAGCTTTTGAGAAAATTTGTGGTTTTTAGGTGCGCCTTATAGTGCGGAAAATACGGTATTTCCCTTCGGGGTCGCGGGGGGTGCTGGAGCCTATCTCAGCTACAATCGGGCGGAAGGCGGGGTACACCCTGGACAAGTCGCCACCTCATCGCAGGGCCAACACAGATAGACGGACAACATTCACACTCACATTCACACACTAGGGCCAATTTAGTGTTGCCAATCAACTTATCCCCAGGTGCATGTCTTTGGAGGTGGGAGGAAGCCGGAGTACCCGGAGGGAACCCACGCAGTCACGGGGAGAACATGCAAACTCCACACAGAAAGATCCCGAGGCCGGGATTGAACTCACGACTACTCAGGACCTTCGTATTGTGAGGCATATATATATATATATATATATATATATATATATATATATATATATATATATATATATATATATATATATATATATATATATATATATATATATATATATATATATATATGTATATATATATATATATATATATATATATATATATGTATGTATATATGTATGTATATATATATATATATATATATATATATTTATTTATATTTATATTTAATGTCATACAGTATTAGTTTTTACAGTGTAAGTGCATGAATATAAATACATAAATATATACTGTATATATATATATATTTATAATTTAATGTCATCCAGTATAAGTTTTTACAGTGTAAGTACATGAATATATCCATAACATAAAAAACACAAGATACACTTACAATTAGTGCACCAACCCAAAAAACCTCCCTCCCCCATTTACACTCATTCACACAAAAGGGTTGTTTCTTTCTGTTATTAATATTGTGGTTCCTACATTATATATCAATATATATCAATACAGTCTGCAAGGGATACAGTCCGTAAGCACACATGATTGTGCGTGCTGCTGCTCCACAAATTAATCCCGCATAACAAACACCTCCCCCCTCCTGTCATTATAACCCACCGATACAACTCAAACACCTGCACAACACACTCAATCCCACAGCCCAAAGTACCGTTCACCTCCCCAAAGTTCATACAGCACATATATTTCCCCAAAGTTACGTACGTGACATGCACATAGCGGCACGCACGTACGGGCAAGTGATCAAATGTTTGGAAGCCGCAGCTGCGTACTCACAGTAGCGCGTATTAGGGATGTCCCGATCCGATATTTGGATCGGATCGGCCGCCGATATTTGCAAAAAAATGCGTATCGGCAAGGCATGGGAAAATGCCGATCCAGATCCAGTTTAAAAAAACAACTCCGGTCCGTGTTTTCCAACGCACCGATTTAAATAATACATTCCACTTTTCTGCTGCTCCCTAATTTCCGTTCCGCATTTTCCAGCACACCTTCAACACATCCACAGGTCTGTGGATTCTCACGCAGTTGCTTTTAGCTGCTGGCATTACACGACAGGCTCTTCTCATTCTTTCCTGTGTCTCCCTCTCACAGACAGCAAGTGCACCTTCTTACACACGTCACATACTGTCATGTCATACGTCACATACTGTCACGTCATACGTCACATACGTATACGTCCTCCCCGATCAGAGAGGTAGCAGCATGGCTAACGTTAGCTGTGATGCTAGCGCAGCCGTGCGAGCAACCTTCCTGTTAAGGTGCGCGCCTGTGCAATTGCGCACTGCTCAACATCCTCTGCGTACGGCAAATCTATGCCACGCACAAAATCAAATAAAAAAATAAGCGCATAACAATTTTCGACACACGGACACGACAGAGAAAACAGTTTTCATCATCATTGTTCAAATATTGTAACGTCTTTCGAGACGCTTATCTCCGTTCGGTGCCACACGTCCACACCATCAAAATGCCGAGGAAAACATTTCCACATCAACACCGTATGAAAAAAATAGTGATTTTTTAGTTGTGATTTCCTTCTCTGCATGAAAGTTTAAAAGTAGCATATATTAATGCAGTATGAAGAAGAATGTTTTAATGTAAACACATAGAATCATCATACTGCTGTGATTATATGCATCAAGTGTTCATTCAAAGCTAAGGCAAAATATCCACATATATATTGTGTATCGCAATATGGCCTTAAAATATCGCAAAAGGCCATATCGCCCAGCCCTAGTTCAATGATGCCATTTCTGTTTGTCATGTATAATTTTGTCTATTTTGTGTTTCTCCTTGAATAAACAGGTCAGTTTCTTGTTACCAACCATTGTGTATTATTCAAACTCCCCTAATTCAGCTGGCTAGTTGTTATTAAGAGTACTAAAACCCTTTTCAACATGATTCTGACAACTAAGTAGGCTAAATAACTTTAAACTTGAATACATGCTCAGATAGGCCAGTATCGGTCAGTATCGGTATCGGATCGGAAGTGCAAAAACAATATCGGTATCGGATCGGAAGTGCAAAAACCTGGATCGGGACATCCCTCGGGCGTATCCAACTCAAAGTCTTCCTGGTAAGAGTCTCTGTTGTCCCAGTTCTCCACAGGCCAATGTGTATCCAACTCAAAGTCCTCCTGGTAAGAGTCTATGTTGTCCCAGTTCTCCACAAGCCAATGGTAAAGCTTGACTGTCATCGTTCGGGAATGTAAACAATGAAACACTGGCTACGACGTAGCCGCTACGTGTTAGTGTTGCTGCAGCCGGGCGCTAACACACCGCTTCCCACCTACAGCTTTCTTCTTTGCTGTCTCCATTGTTCATTAAACAAATTGCAAAAGGTTCACCAACACAGATGTCCAGAATACTGTGGAATTTTGCGATGAAAACAGACGACTTAATAGCTGGCCACCATGCTGTCCCAAAATGTCCTCTACAATCCGTGACGTCACGCGCAAACGTCATCATACCGAGACGTTTTCAGCAGGATATTTCGTGGGAAATTTAAAATTGCACTTTATAAGTTAACCCGGCCGTATTGGCATGTGTTGCAATGTTAAGATTTCATCATTGATATATAAACTATCAGACTGCGTGGTCGTTAGTAGTGGCTTTCAGTAGGCCTTTAACTAACTAACTATTATTCAATCATCACCATATTTCATGTTTGTCCTGTTGTTGGTTAATAAAAGTCCACAACCATAAAAGACTTCCAGTAAGATGTGTAATAAGAGCTATAAATGATTTAGATATGATAGTTTTTATGCATATATTTGATTAGGCCAACCTCACATAATGTGGATGGTTGGCATAAGAGCTGCAAAGTAAAATACAGTAACACCTCATTTGTTCTGCAGACGTCCAGCGGGTGTCAGCGGGGAGTCATGAAGAGGAGTGGCACACCAGTGTGGGACAGAAGGAGCTACAGGCCCCCTCCCACATTAAAGAGGAGCAGCTTCATGATGAAGATGAAGCTCAGTCCTTCCAGCTTCATCACAGTCAAAGTGAGGAGAACAGAGGGGCGGAGCTTGTAAGTCAACACATCACAGGAGCTGATGGAGAGCATTGTGAAGATATCAAGTCAGAACCAGACAGCATCTTTGCTCCACTGTCAGACATGGACCACATGATGTCAGACTCCTCTGATCACAGTGACAACATCCAAAAACCTTTGGAGAGTAAAAATGACTCTAAAGGTGATACGAGACATCACACTAACAACAAACACTTTGACTGCTCTGAATGTGGGAAATCATTTAGACAGAAGAGTAATTGTACAGTACACATGAGAATACATACTGGAGAGAAACCTTTTACTTGCTCTGTTTGTAAGAAGAGTTTCTCCAGAAAGCAAAGCATGACCACACACATGAGAATACATACAGGTACTGGAGAGAAACCTTTTACTTGCTCTGTTTGTGCTAATAGATTCCACAATAAGAATTACATGATATTACACATGAGAACACACACAGGAGAGAAACCTTTTACTTGCTCTGTTTGTAAGAAGAGTTTCTCCTGTAAGGAACGCATGACCACACACATGAGAACACACACAGGTGAGAAACCTTTTACTTGCTCTGTTTGTAAGAAGAGTTTCTCCAGAAAGTGTATCATGACCACACACATGAGAACACACACTGGAGAGAAACCTTTTACTTGCTCTGTTTGTAAGAAAGGTTTCTCCAGAAAGGAACGCATGACCACACACATGAAAACACACACTGGAGAGAAACCTTTTGTTTGCTCAGCTTGTGCTAAAAGATTCTACACTAAGAATGACATGATATTACACATGAGAACACACACAGGTGAGAAACCTTTTACTTGCTCTGTTTGTAAGAAGAGTTTCTCCAGAAAGGCACACATGACCATACACATGAGAACACACACTGGAGAGAAACCTTTTGCTTGCTCAGCTTGTGCTAAAAGATTCAACTCTAAGAATGACATGATATTACACATGAGAACACACACTGGTGAGAAACCTTTTACTTGCTCTGTTTGTAAGAAGAGTTTCTCCAAAAAAGAACGCTTGACCAGACACATGAGAACACACACTGGAGAGAAACCTTTTCTGTGCTCAGTGTGTCCTAAAAGATTCTCTATAAGTTCTCTTATGACCACACACATGAGAACACACACTGGAGAAAAACCTTTTGCTTGCTCAGCTTGTGCTAAAAGATTCAACACTAAGTATGACATGATATCACACATGAGAACACACACTGGAGAAACCGTTTAGTTGCACTGTGTGTGATAAGATGTTCAGGTATAAGTATCAGGTCAGTAGACAAAAGTGTGTAACAGTCATGGAAGCTGCAGGGATGTAAAAACACTTAAACAGTGATTGTGCTAAATGTAGTTTAAAAACACAGCATGTTTAATAAGAATGTATATTTGATGTTGTATGTAGTGCTTCTCATCTTCTAGTCTTATATGTCGTCCTGTAGTTACTTTTTAAGTTGTGTGCATGTATTGAATATTATATATGTAGCTACTATTTTATTCTATTTTCTCATCTTTGAAGAGAGGACATCTTATTATTTTCATTAGTTTTTTTCCCCACACATTTTTTCCATTGCATTTTATTGATGTTATTATCCAATTAAAAGTCAGAATGAATAAAATGGTTAACAAAATGTGGACTCTGGTAGATTAGCAGCATTGTTACATCATGGATGTTAACTACTGAAAAACATCAACAAAGAAGAAAAATGCTGAAGTTAGCAACACATCACTATGTCCCCCCCTTGTGGAGGGGGCAGCACAGGTCTGGTGGCCATGGATGAAGTGCTGGCTGTCCAAAGTCGGGACCCGGGGTGGACCGCTCGCCTGTGCATCTGTTGGGGACATTTCTGCACTGCTGACCCGTCTCCGCTCGGGATGGTCTCCTGCTGGTCCCACTATGGACTGAACTCTCACTATCATGTTAGATCCACTATGGACTGGACTCTCACTATTATGTTAGATCCACTATGGACTGGACTCTCACACTATTATGTTAGATCCACTATGGACTGGACTCTCACTATTATGTTAGATCCACTATGGACTGGACTCTCACTATTATGTTAGATCCACTATGGACTGGACTCTCACTATTATGTTAGATCCACTATGGACTGGACTCTCAGACTATTATGTTAGATCCACTATGGACTGGACTCTCACTATTATGTTAGATCCACTATGTAATGGACTCTCACTATTATGTTAGATCCACTATGGACTGGACTCTCACTATTATGTTAGATCCACTATGGACTGGACTCTCACACTATTATGTTAGATCCACTATGGACTGGACTCTCACACTATTATGTTAGATCCACTATGGACTGGACTCTCACTATTATGTTAGATCCACTATGGACTGGACTCTCACACTATTATGTTAGATCCACTATGGACTGGACTCTCACACTATTATGTTAGATCCACTATGGACTGGACTCTCACTATTATGTTAGATCCACTATGGACTGGACTCTCACTATTATGTTAGATCCACTATGGACTGGACTCTCACTATTATGTTAGATCCACTATGGACTGGACTCTCAGACTATTATGTTAGATCCACTATGGACTGGACTCTCACTATTATGTTAGATCCACTATGTAATGGACTCTCACTATTATGTTAGATCCACTATGGACTGGACTCTCACTATTATGTTAGATCCACTATGGACTGGACTCTCACACTATTATGTTAGATCCACTATGGACTGGACTCTCACACTATTATGTTAGATCCACTATGGACTGGACTCTCACTATTATGTTAGATCCACTATGGACTGGACTCTCACACTATTATGTTAGATCCACTATGGACTGGACTCTCACACTATTATGTTAGATCCACTATGGACTGGACTCTCACTATTATGTTAGATCCACTATGGACTGGACTCTCACACTATTATGTTAGATCCACTATGGACTGGACTCTCACACTATTATGTTAGATCCACTATGGACTGGACTCTCACTATTATGTTAGATCCAATATAGACTGGACTCTCACACTATTATGTTAGATCCACTATGGACTGTACTCTCACTATTATGTCAGATCCACTATGGACTGCACTCTCACACTATTATGTTATATCCACTATGGACTGGACTTTCACTATTATGTTAGATCCACTATGGACTGTACTCTCACACTATTATGTTAGATCCACTATGGACTGGACCCTCACACTATTATGTCAGATCCACTATGGACTGGACTCTCACTATTATGTTAGATCCACTATGGACTGGACTCTCACTATTATGTTAGATCCACTATGGACTGGACTCTCACTATTATGTTAGATCCACTATGGACTGTACTCTCACACTATTATGTTAGATCCACTATGGACTGTACTCTCACACTATTATGTTAGGTCCACTATGGACTGGACTCTCACTATTATGTCAGATCCACTATGGACTGGGCTGTCACTATTATGTTAGATCCACTATGGACTGGACTCTCACTATTATGTTAGATCCACTATGGACTGGACTCTCACTATTATGTTAGATCCACTATGGACTGGACTCTCACACTATTATGTTAGATCCACCATGGACTGGACTCTCACTACTATGTTAGATCCACTATGGACTGGACTTTCACAATATTATAATAGATCCACTATGGACTGGACTCTCAAAATATTATGTTAGATCCACTATGGACTAGACTCTCACTATTATGTTAGATCCACTATGGACTGGACTCTCAAAATAGTATGTTAGATCCACTATGGACTGGACTCTCACTATTATGTTAGATCCACTATGGACTGTACTCTCACACTATTATGTTAGATCCACTATGGACTGGACTCTCACTATTATGTCAGATCCACTATGGACTGGACATTCACTATTACGCTAGGTCCACTATGGACTGGACTCTCACTATTATGTTAGATCCACTATGGACTGTACTCTCACACTATTATGTTAGATCCACTATGGACTGGACTCTCACTATTATGTCAGATCCACTATGGACTGGACATTCACTATTACGCTAGGTCCACTATGGACTGGACTCTCACACTATTATGTTAGATACACTATGGACTGGACTCTCAAAATATTATGTTAGATCCACTATGGACTGGACTCTCACTATTATGTTTGATCCACTATGGACTGGACTCTCACTATTATGTTAGATCCACTATGGACTGGACTCTCACTATTATGTTAGATACACTATGGACTGGACTCTCACTATTATGTTAGATCCACTATGGACTGGACTCTCACTATTATGTTAGATCCACTATGGACTGGACTCTCAAAATAGTATGTTAGATCCACTATGGACTGGACTCTCACTATTATGTTAGATCCACTATGGACTGTACTCTCACACTATTATGTTAGATCCACTATGGACTGGACTCTCACTATTATGTCAGATCCACTATGGACTGGACATTCACTATTACGCTAGGTCCACTATGGACTGGACTCTCACTATTATGTTAGATCCACTATGGACTGTACTCTCACACTATTATGTTAGATCCACTATGGACTGGACTCTCACTATTATGTCAGATCCACTATGGACTGGACATTCACTATTACGCTAGGTCCACTATGGACTGGACTCTCACACTATTATGTTAGATCCACTATGGACTGGACTCTCAAAATATTATGTTAGATCCACTATGGACTGGACTCTCACTATTATGTTTGATCCACTATGGACTGGACTCTCACTATTATGTTAGATCCACTATGGACTGGACTCTCACTATTATGTTAGATCCACTATGGACTGGACTCTCACTATTATGTTAGATCCACTATGGACTGGACTCTCACTATTCAGTTAGATCCACTATGGACTGGACTCTCACTATTATGTTAGATCCACTATGGACTGGGCTCTCACTATTATGTTAGATCCACTATGGACTGGACTCTCACTATTATGTTAGATCCACTATGGACTGGGCTCTCACTATTAAGTTAGATCCACTATGGACTAGACTCTCACTATAATGTTAGATCCACTATGGACTGGGCTCTCACTATTATGTTAGATCCACTATGGACTGGGCTCTCACTATTATGTTAGATCCACTATGGACTGGACTCTCACTCTTATGTTAGATCCACTATGGACTGGGCTCTCACTATTATGTTAGATCCTCTATGGACTAGACTCTCACTATTATCTTAGGTCCAGTGACGTGCAGTGAGGTTGATGGCTGGTGAGGCACTGACTTCATCACAGTCACATTTACAAACATATGAACCCTAAAGAGTATCTTATTCACCATTTGATTGGCAGCAGTTAACGGGTTATGTTTAAAAGCTCATACCAGCATTCTTCCCTGCTTGCCACTCCGCATCAAGGCTTGGAATTGGGGGTTAAATCACCAAAAATTATTCCCGGGCGCGGCGCCGCTGCTGCCCACTGCTCCCCTCACCTCCCAGGGGGTGATCAAGGGGATGGGTCAAATGCAGAGGACACATTTCATTACACCTAGTGTGTGTGTGACAATCATTGGTACTTTAACTTAACTTTAACTTTACACATACAAACTGTAGCACACAAAAAAGCACATTTAATAAAAAAAACGTTATTATGGTCTTACCTTTACTTAGAAATAAAGTCCATTTGCCGCTGTTGTGCTGGATTAATGAACCCCCTGACAGGAGTGTTATATCAACTAAAGCCCTCACTTCAACTTTCCACGTGCAAGATTGAATCTATTTAAAAAAGTGTAACCGAGGGTTTATAAATGTGGCCTATACTGTATGAAACTACAAAATAACAAACACGGAGGCTCCAGTTTACAAGAGGACCACTTTATTTACCTTCTTTCAAAAACCTCCTCTCCACTACAACATGTCATCACTTCCGCTCTTGGCGCCTTCAAAATAAGAGCTCAAGGCATATACTGTATAACAGCGCATAACAGGAACTTAGCATCACAAATAGGAAAGCCCATAAAAATAGGTTACAAAGCATTTAAAGCATTTAGAAGCATTTAAGTCCCATCTTAAAACTCATTTGTATACTCTAGCCTTTAAATAGCCCCCCTGTTAGACCAGTTGATCTGCCGTTTCTTTTCTTTTCTCCTCTGCTCCCCTTTTCCTTGAGAGGGGGGGGGGGGGGGGCACAGGTCCGGTGGCCATGGATGAAGTGCTGGCTGTCCAGAGTCGGGACCCGGGGTGGACCGCTCGCCTGTGCATCGGCTGGGAACATCTCTACGCTGCTGACCCGTCTCCACTCGGGATGGTTTCCTGCTGGCCCCACTATGGACTGGACTCTTACTATTATGTTGGATCCACTATGGACTGGACTCTCACAATATTATGTCAGACCCACTCGACATCCATTGCATTCGGTCTCCCCTAGAGTGGGGGGGTTACCCACATATGCGGTCCTCTCCAAGGTTTCTCATAGTCATTCACATCGACGTCCCACTGGGGTGAGTTTTTCCTTGCCCGTATGTGGGCTTTGTACCGAGGATGTCGTTGTGGCTTGTGCAGCCCTTTGAGACACTTGTGATTTAGGGCTATATAAATAAAGATTGATTGATTGATGATTGACAAAAGTTATTTAATAAGAAGCCAAAAAGTGCAAAAACAATAATGTTCGTGTTGGAGGAATTGTGAATTAGATACACCTGCAGTCTGCAGGTGTACCTAAAGTTGTGGCCCTGCAGTCATTCACAACTCCTCCAACACGAACATTATTGTTTTTGCACTTTTTGGCTTCTAATAAAATAACTTTTTTTAAATAGATTCAATCTTGCACGTGGAAAGTTTAAGTGTGGGCTTTAGTTGATATAACAATTCTACGGCGGGGGTGCAGGAGGCGGGGCTACTGGAGCCTCAGCCAGTGCGTCTTTTGCAGCCGTTTTATGATCGCTCAGCACAAGAAATACATTACACACATACAGTTGTTGACAAAATACACTGTACATTATATACCTCAGCTAACTAAACTATGGAAATGTATAATATAATTCATATAGCAATACGGTCTCACTGCACAGCAGGCCAGCAGTTAGCCGAGTCCGGAATCCATGTTGAGGCACTGAGTGACGTGCCTCAACTGGCTGCTGTTCACCGCACCGTCTCTTCTCAGTATTTGAACGGCAAATGTGAAAATTCAGCGATTTTGAATAAAAATAATCTAAAACTGGTGAATTTAAATGGAAAATAACTTTATAGTATAATAGTATAATCACTGGATACATATAACAATTTAATTTTTTTTTTTCTTTTTACATTTTTTTTCTTTCCATGATGGCAGGTGAGGCGGGGCCTCACCTGCCTCTAGTGACTGCACGTCACTGGTTAGGTCCACTATGGACTGGACTCTCACACCTCATTTATTCTGCAGACGTCCAGCGGGTGTCAGCGGGGAGTCATGAAGAGGAGTGGCACACCAGTGTGGGACAGAAGGAGCTACAGGCCCCCTCCCACATTAAAGAGGAGCAGCTTCATGATGAAGATGAAGCTCAGTCCTTCCAGCTTCATCACAGTCAAAGTGAGGAGAACAGAGGGGCGGAGCTTGTAAGTCAACACATCACAGAAGCTGATGGAGAGCATTGTGAAGATATCAAGTCAGAACCAGACAGCATCTTCATAAGTAGTTTATTTAGTTTAGTCTTTATATGATAGGACAATGCACAGAAACATTAAGTTAAAGGACAGATGTGTTCTGTACGAGATTATACCGTATTTTCCGCACCATTAGCCGCACCTAAAAACCACAAATTTACTCAAAAGCTGACAGTGCGGCTTTTAACCCGGTGCGCTTTATATATGGATAAATATTAAGATTCATTTTCATAAAGTTTCGATCTCGCAACTTAGGTAAACAGCCGCCATCTTTTTTCCCGGTAGAACAGGAAGCGCTTCTTCTTCTACGCAAGCAACCGCCAAGGTAAGCACCCGCCCCCATAGAACAGGAAGCGCTTCTTCTTCTACTGTAAGCAACCACCCGCCCCCGGAAGAAGAAGAAAAAACGCGCGGATATCACCGTACGTTTCATTTCCTGTTTACATCTGTAAAGACCACAAAATGGCTCCTACTAAGCGACAAGGACCCGGTTCATGAAAAGACGCAATCTCTCCATCCGCACACGGATTACTACCGTATTTCACAGCAACTGATATTCCTGTGAACCGCACTGTGGAACGGGAGCACGTACGGTGAATATTCGCACCACAGGGAATGAGAAGTCATCCTTCACTGTGGTTCTAGCTTGCCATGCTAACTTCCACCCATGGTGATATTCAAAAGGAAGACCTTGCCAAAAGAGACCTTTCCAGCCAGCGTCATCATAAAAGCTAACTCGAAGGGATGGATGAAGAAAAGATGAGCGAGTGGTTAAGGTAAGTTTAAGTTTACGCGAAGAGGCCGGGTGGCTTTTTTCACGCAGCTCTGTCCATGTTGATATACGTATGTTTGTGATTGCACATTTGCGTACATTTTGGGAGTGAACAGAGTTGTTAGAACGCTGGTTTTTAATATATTATTAAAGTTTGACTGACCTATCTGACTGTTTTTTTGACATTCCTTTAGCGCAGTTAGATGCGGCTTACAACACGGGGCGGCTTATTGGTGGACAAAGTTTTGAAATATGCCGTTCATTGAAGGCGCGGCTTTTAACCCAGGGCGCCTTATGGTGCGGAAAATACGGTAGTTAAATAGCTACTTTCCATCTGCAGTCCCTGGCTACCTAAATTAAAGGGATACAAAAATCATACAATAAAATGATGACAATAAAATATTACTATAGCATGTAATCAAATTAAGAAAAGTCATAAAATGCCCTTTCATGGACACATACTTAATATACAATACAACCACACCTTATTTATAAACCTTGATCCATATGAGTTGGGACATTGTGTTAGATGTAAATATAAATGGAATACAATGATTTGCAAATCATTTTCAAGCCATATTCAGTTGAATATGCTACAAAGACAACATATTTGATGTTCAAACTCATAAACTTTATTTTTTTTTTTTGCAAATAATCATTAACTTTAGAATTTGATGCCAGCAACACGTGACAAAGAAGTTGAGAAAGGTGGCAATAAATACTGATAAAGTTGAGGAATGCTCATCAAACACTTATTTGGAACATCCCACAGGTGTGCAGGCTAATTGGGAACAGGTGGGTGCCATGATTGGGTATAAAAGTAGATTCCATGAAATGCTCAGTCATTCACAAACAAGGATGGGGCGAGGGTCACCACTTTGTCAACAAATGCGTGAGCAAATTGTTGAACAGTTTAAGAAAAACCTTTCTCAAGCAGCTATTGCAAGGAATTTAGGGATTTCAACATCTACGCTCCGTAATATCATCAAAGGGTTCAGAGAATGTGGAGAAATCACTGCACGTAAGCAGCTAAGCCCGTGACCTTCCATCCCTCAGGCTGTACTGCATCAACAAGCGACATCAGTGTGTTAAGGATATCACCACATGGGCTCAGGAATACTTCAGAAACCCACTGTCAGTAACTACAGTTGGTCGCTACATCTGTAAGTGCAAGTTAAAACTCTCCTATGCAAGGCAAAAAACGTTTATCAACAACGCCCAGAAACGCCGTCGGCTTCGCTGGGCCTGAGTTCATCTAAGATGGACTGATACAAAGTGGAAAAGTGTTCTGTGGTCTGACGAGTCCACATTTCAAATTGTTTTTGGAAACTGTGGACGTCGTGTCCTCCGGACCAAAGAGGAAAAGAACCATCTGGATTGTTATAGGCGCAAAGTGTAAAAGGCAGCATGTGTGATGGTATGGGGGTGTATTAGTGGCCAAGACATGGGTAACTTACACATCTGTGAAGGCACCATTAATGCTCAAAGGTACATACAGCTTTTGGAGCAACATATGTTGCCATCCAAGCAATGTTACCATGGACGCCCCTGCTTATTTCAGCAAGACAATGCCAAGCCACGTGTTATATCAACGTGGCTTCATAGTAAAAGAGTGCGGGTACTAGACTGGCCTGCCTGTAGTCCAGACCTGTCTCCCATTGAAAATGTGTGGCGCATTATGAAGCCTAAAATAGCAGAAGGGAGACCCCCGGACTGTTGAACAACTTAAGCTGTACATCAAGCAAGAATGGGAAAGAATTCCACCTGAGAAGCTTCAAAAATGTGTCTCCTCAGTTCCCAAACCTTTACTGAGTGTTGTTAAAAGGAAAGGCCATGTAACACAGAGGTGAACATGCCCTTTCCCAACTACTTTGGCACGTGTTGCAGCCATGAAATTCCAAGTTAAATATTATTTGAAAAAAAAAAAAAAAGTTTGAGTTTGAACATCAAATATGTTGTCTTTGTAGTGCATTCAACTGAATATTGTTACGGCTCAGGCTCCTGCCAACGCCGCTCATCCGTCTGTGCGCACCTCGAGACACGCCCACGGGTGCGCACATCCAGGGACGCGCCGCGTGCGTCCCCGCCCTGCAGCAGCCACCAGCTGCAATCACACCTGGAACTGATGAGGGCGAGCTGGTTAAAAGACCAGTGGACCCTAGGATCGGCGCGGGAACTTAGTTTTCTCATGGTGTACCGTAAGCAACAAGCTTCATGCTCTCTATTCGTGTTTTCTCTCCGTGCCTTGATTTGTCCCTTGTCTTCTCCCGTGTCCCCGCAGTACCCTTCGTCACCTGGAAAGTGAGCTGTGCGTCTCACTTTTCCCTGGATCTCCCTCTGGACTCTGACTGCCTCCTTCGTTCCTCGACCTCTTGCTCGCCCCTGGATTCTGCCGTATCTCTCTGCCCCCGGATCATCTGCCTGCCCCCTGGACTTCCTCGTATCTCGTTCAACACGTTGGTAACACTCACTTCAGTTAAATTCTACACATAGTCTTACACCATTCCCTTTTGGATATAGTTCACACTCCATTTCCTTAGTTTATTAAATTAGTATTGTTTGTTATTATTATATATATATTGAATTATTATATTTATATAATAAATAATTGTACATACTGCCCCCTGGTGTCTGTTTGCCGTCACCTCCCCTCAGTTAACATAACAAATATGGGTTGAAAAGGATTTGCAAATCATTGTATTCCGTTTATATTTGCATCTAACACAATTTCCCAACTCATATGGAAACAGGGTTTTTACATCATCACACAAAGACAATACATGCTCTTGTTCACATCTGTCATCATTTGTAAAAACAAGCATGATTTTAACAGCCATACCTCACAACTTACAACAAAAATGCTCTCACGGATAAATATAATACACATTGAGTTGATGTGTCGAACATAATGCCCACCTTAGTGACCGTGTGAGCAGCTTTGCTTCATTCTAAGTGCAAGTCAGCCCTAGACTTCCGCATAAGCATTGTAACTTTGTTCCTCAAACTTTAAAAAAATCATACCATCCGTATTTAGACCTGTTTTAATTGCTCGTTTGATAGCTGAGTCCAGATTTTTCATTAGAATCCAAATTGTTTCATTAATCCAAGGTATTTTTATTTAGCACTTTTCTTTCTGGGTTTTGTTTTGGTGTATTTACAGATGATCTCTTTGATTTTTGTCATCCAAATGTAATTCTAGAAGGGCTGCTTATCATTTGTGTCATGTAGAAGTCGTCTATAATATCTTTAAGTTTATTTCTACGCGACTTATTTAACCAGTCCAGATTAACGTCCCCCATAACGATCAATTCTTTCATACTGTGCTGTTTGAGGATGTCTGAAAATGAATTTGAGAAAACTGTCTTTAGCTGTGGTCGGTCGGTATGCTACAATTACCTTGAAATACATTTCTGAGGACAATGTGATTTAATTCCAACACACTCAAGATGATCTACTGGGAGGGTTATTTGTTCACTTTTAATGTTTTCCCTTACATAAATCATAACTCCTCCCCCCTTTGTCACTTGATCTGTTTTTTCTGTAATCTTGTACCCCGGGACATTAATTAGAACAAAAGGTGTTGTGGGTTTTAACCATGTCTCCGATAGACAAAGGTACCCAAGATTAGAGTCTGACAGTAACTGCTGGATTTGTTCAGTATGGTTCCTGTTGTAGAAAGTTTAATGATGCGGACACGTTTGTCACTGAATACTTTCTACAGACTTCTGTCTCTAAGCGACTTTGTGTATGTAATAAGCAACTATAATTATTTGATATGCTTAAATGTGTTGTTTTAACTCAGCTGTTGTGTAGCTGCTAGCTCCTCGTAGCCTACAGCAGGAGTGTCCACATTGCAGCCCATAGCTATGTTTTCAACAGACAACCCAAACATTTGAAAATGTGGTATTTGCGTGTCGGTTCAATCAGCGGCAGCTACCCCCTGTTTCATCATTCGACCGAAGTCTTTGGTTTCGTAGGCGGGACAGAGGGCAAGGGAACAATGTGGGACAGCAATTGTCCATCTTATACCATGCTAGTTGTTGTAAGGATAGTTCACATGAGCGGCCATACCTTGAGTTCCAACATATATAGGAGTCAAAGGGTTCCTATTGTGTCGTCTAATTGGTGATCATACATTTGGCGGGTCGGGTGGCGGTACACATGGACGCAGCTCAGTCAGCCAGGGTTTTCACTGATAAGACAGTTGGATCAGGGTTAGGGTTAGGGTTAGGGTTATGGTTAGGGTTAGGGTTAGGGTTAGGTTTAGGGGGTTAGGGTTAGGGTTAGGGTTAGGGTAGGGTTAGGGTTAGGGTAGGGTTAGGGTTAGGGTTAGGGTTAGGGTTAGGGGTTAGGGTTAGGGTTAGGGGTTAGGGTTAGGGTTAGGTTTGGGGGTAGGTTTTAGGTAAGGAGAAGGGAATGGTTAGGGGTAGGGAAGAGGGGGGGTGGGGGATATGGGAAAAATAAAGAAGGGAAAAACGGGAATGTGCACTGTCCGTCACAATCCAACGGGCTCACACTCACACCTCATTTAGGCCCCCTGGATGTCTGGTGCCCAATTTGGAGATCCAAAGGAGCTCCGCCCGGTGGCGTTGGGCGAGGCTCCATTTGGGATCCGTCTCTACGACAGTCGCCCGGACGGAAGACCACCCGTGTCGGACAAAATGCTGCACCAGGTGAGTGTTGGTATTTTTTTGCCTAACGATGTTGTACTTGTGTTGGGCGAATCTCCTAGCTAAGGTATTGCCCGTCTCGCCCACGTACATATCGCCACATCGTTGGCACCGAATCACGTACACACAGTTGCGGGTGTGTCGGTCGCCACGGCACAACGGATGGAAAACCTTGCGGTTGTGGGGGTTCACCAACCATGGTGAGTGGCGGACAAGGGTGTCCCTCCTAGTGGAGGGCGGGTCTCTCAATGAGCTGACCCTGGCCCTGACCAACAGATCATTCAAGTTGGGGTTCTTGCGGTAGGCCGGCACCACGTAGCGCCCCGGCAGCCTCCCGCTACTCTCCACAAAGGTCCGGAAGTGGTCTTTGACCTTCCTGGCGACCCGCACGGCCGAGGGAGAGTAGGTGGTGATGAGAGGGATCATGTCGGTCCCAGGGGGAGGCCCCTTCGGGTCCAAGAAGACCCTCAACTGCCGTCGGAGGAAGGACCTGGAATAGCCCCTCCCCCTCAGGGCAGAAAAGAGCGTCCTCGAGGCCGTCAGGAAGTCCTCCCTTCTGGTGCAGACACGATGAAACCTCAACAATTGGGATTTCACCAACCCCGCGAAGGTATGCTTGGGGTGGAAGCTGCTTTTGAAGAGGAGCGCGTGGGTGTCGGTCTCCTTGAAGAACACCCTGATGTCCAAGTGTTGCGTGTCGGCAAAGTCGGGACCCTTGAATGTCGTGGTGTCCAAAAAGTCGACCGATGTGTTGCTCGTGGTCGACTTGATGGTGATATTTTTATTGTGAGTGTTCAGCGTGTTTAAGAACACGCTGAACTCCTCACTGGAATGGGTCCAGACACCCCAGATGTCATCCAGGTACCGGAAGTAGTGGAGAGGACGTTTTGGGCAGGCGGCCAAGGCAGAGGTCTCCCACTCTGCCATGAAAATGTTGGCATACGCCGGTGCAAATTTCTTGCCCATAGCAGTGCCCTTAATTTGGAGGTAGAAACGACCGTCAAACTCAAAGTCGTTTCTCCTCAAATTAATGTCGAGGAGCTGCAAGAGCTCCTTTTCGGGCCTGCTAACGTCGCGGTACCTGTAGAAGACATTTTTGACAGCCTGTATCCCCTCATTTATATCAATGTTTGTATACAGGCTGTCAATGTTGATGGTAAACAAAATGGCATCTGGGGGAATGCAAACCTTCTTGATTTTATCAATAAAATCATAGGTATCCCTGAGGTAGCTGTCGTGCAGAACGGAAAGCGGCGTCAGATAATGATCAATGAACGCCGCCGTTCTGTACGTCTCGCTGCCGCAGTCAGACACAATGGGTCG